>NW_017671969.1:5227-15432 GCF_001879085.1 Nicotiana attenuata | reverse complement strand
CTTCGGAATTTTGAGGGTCCTCCTCAAAATTCTGCCCCAGTTTCCAATTTTGGGGGGAAATGAAAATTTTATTGAATTGCGACCGAACCCATAGGGCTGCCTACGTATCCCCTCTTTAACGGGAATTAGGTCAGGCGTAGTTCAATTACATCATAAAGGGAAAACATAAAGATCACACATAGTAGCGGTTGACTGCATCTGAATTAATCAGCTTCGGCCAAACTTCTCCGTCCATTTCTGCGAGTATGAGGGCTCCTCCTGTCAGAACCCGGTGAACCATGTACGGACCTTGCCAGTTGGGAGAGAACTTCCCTTTGGCTTCATCTTGATGCGGAAAAATTTCTTTAACACCAGCTGTCCCAATGTGAACTGTCTTGGCTTGACCCTTTTGTTAAAGGCTCTGGACATTCTGTTCTGATAAAGTTGACCATGACACACTACGTTCATTCTTTTCCCATCTATAAGAGCTAGCTGCTCGTAACGACTTTTTACCCATTCTGCGTCGTCGAGCTCGGCCTCCTGTATGATCCTTAAGGAAGGAATTTCCACTTCGGCGGGAATGACGGCTTCTGTACCATAAACCAGCATATAAGGTGTTGCCCCGGTCGATGTGCAAACCGTGGTGCGATACCCCAATAGGGCAAATGATAACTTCTCGTGCCACTGTTTGTGCTTTTCTATCATTTTCCTCAATATTTTCTTGATATTCTTGTTGGCGGCTTCCACAGCTCCATTCATTTGAGGCCTGTAGGTTGTGGAATTCTTGCGGCTAATTCTGAAAGTTTCGCACATTCCTTTCATTAGGTCACTGTTGAGATTGGAGCCATTATCAGTGATGATCGACTCTAGGATACCGAATCGACAAACAATACGGTCGCGGACGAAGTCTGCCACGACCTTCTTAGTCACTGCCTTGTAGGATGCTGCTTCGACCCACTTGGTGAAATAATCGATGGCTAATAGGATAAACCTGTGTCCGTTTGAAGCAGTGGGCTCAATTGGACCAATAACATCCATTCCCCAGGCGGCGAATGGCCAAGGCGAGCTTGTTGCATTGAGCTCATTTGACGGCACCTTTATCATGTCGGCATGAATCTGACAGCGATGACATTTCTGGACGTACTGGATGCAATCTGTCTCCATGGTCATCCAAAAGTAACCAGCCCGGAGTATCTTCTTTGCTAAAACAAAACCATTCATATGTGGACCACAGGTCCCAGCATGAATCTCCTCTAGCAGCTTGGATGCTTCCTTTGCGTCGACACACCTTAATAATCCCAAATCGGGAGTCCTCCTATACAGGATTCCTCCGCTGTGAAAGAAATTGTTAGACAACCTGCGCAGCGTGCGCTTCTGGGTATGATTGGCAAGCTCTGGGTAATCTCCTTTCGCCAAATATTCCTTGATATCATGGAACCAAGGATTTCCATCTGCTTCCTCTTCAACATGGGCACAATAAGCTGGTTGAATATGAATTTTCACCGGTATGGGGTCAATGAAGTTCTTATCGGGATGCTATATCATGTCGTGAAAGATGGTAGTCGTGGCCCTCATATAGGTAGCCCCTGCATTCTTTAGGCCGAACGGTATCATTTTGTAACAATACATCCCCCATGGCATGATGAAAGCCGTTTTCTTAGCATCTTCTTCATCCATCCAGATCTGGTGGTAACCAGCGAAACAATCCACAAATGATTGCAGCTCATGCTTGGCGCAATTGTCAATCAAGATGTGTATATTTGGCAAGGGGAAGTCGTCTTTCGGACTGGCCCGGTTGAGATCCCGGTAGTCAACACAGACTCTGACCTTCCCGTCCTTCTTTGGTACTGGTACAATGTTGTCTAACCATGTCGGGTATTCAACTACCTTGAGAACCTTAGCTTTGACCTGTTTAGTGACTTCTTCCTTGATTTTCAAATCATGTCAGGCTTGAACTTCCTGAGCTTCTGCTTTACCGACGGACATGTTGGATCAGTTGGCAGTTTATGGTCCAGAATAGATGTACTTAGACCAGTCATATCGTCATATGACCAGGCAAATATGTCCTCATATTCCCTTAGAAGTTCTGTGTATTCCTTCTTAAATGAACGCTGATTCGTGTTTCCTTGACATTTTCTGCATCTCCCAGGTTAACATTTTTTGTCTCGTCCAGGTTGGACTTCGGTCTGTTCTCAAAGTTCTCTACTTCTTTGACAATTTCCTCTGGTATATCATCTTCCTCTGAATCAATGTCCGTTTGTTGCATTGTCTCATTGCATGTCACACTCATTGGTTCATCAAGATAAGTAATAGTAATGTTGTATAAATGAAGTAAATAAGAGAAAAATAGTAATAAGTGTCGATTCATAAGAAAAGTCGAAATGCTTTTGAAAAATTTCATAATTGTTTTGAACATTGAAGATCTTATTGTGAGAACAAAAATGCGAAAAGAAAATCGTTTAGTAAAAACAAATAGTGCATGATGCTTGTTTATCCTTGCTACCCCGAGGCTCGCCGGGCTCTGGTTGTTCTGATAATCCAGTTATTGAGGCGCGCTCCTCTGCTCACGGCCTGTATGGAAGGGCCTTCCCCCCCTCCTCCTCAAGGATAACATAGCAATCCATATCATTGTCTTCTAAAAACAATTTTTTCACTGTTGCGAGCGCCTCTTCTTCGTCCGTCCCATAGACGACGTCAGCCTGTTGGAAAGTCTGCTCTAAGTGCGGTATCAGTTGCTCCAGTGGGTAGTAAGGACCATGCCATGGCGGCGACCAGTTGTTGAATTCCCAAGTGTATTCGTATCCCAGACCGAAAGTAGTGTCGTGCTTCTTGAGCTTTATGGGTTTAGCAATCCCCTGGAGGTTCTTGCCAAGCCCCTTGCCAGGTTCTTACCCACTCCAATTCAATATACTCTCAATCTTGTTGTCCTACCATTTATCTTTGTCAACAGCATTGACTCGCTCGATGTGGTGGTAGGTTTCCCCACCTAACTTCCTTTTTCCCCCTATTGCCGGAATGGTCTGACGACTGTATATAGGATTGCTGCCATCACCGTGAATGATCACTTCCAGGTGATTCCATTCAAATTTCACGGCCTGATGCAACGTCGAAGCCACATCCCCTGCAGAATGAATCCAAGGGCGTCCTAACAGCAGGTTGTAGGATGCGGACACATTTATTACTTGGAACTCAACATTGAATCAGGTTGGTCCCATCTGAAGACACGGGCTGATTTCACCGATGGTGGCCCTCTGGGATCCATCAAAAGCTTTTACGTTGATTCCTCCTTCTTTTATCTCGTGCAAACCTTTGCCCAACTTCTTGAGCATTACCAGAGGATAGATGTTAAGGCTGGAACCCCCGTCGACCAGGATCCTGGTGATGAAATAGTCCTCACATTGTATGGTGATATGCAGGGCTCTGTTGTGACCCAACCCTTCAGGTGGTAGCTCGTCCTCATAGAAGGTGATTTTGTGGCTCTCTAATACCTGTCCCACCATGTTGGCCATTTCACCGCTGGTGATGTTGCTTGGTACGTAGGCTTCACTTAGCACCTTCAACAGAGCATTTTTGTGTGTCTTGGAATTTTGCAGCAGTGAGAGGATGGATATCTGTGCTGGTGTTTTGTTCAGCTGGTCAATGACTGAATACTCCTTGGCCTGTATCTTTCTCCAGAGGTCATCTAGACCTATCTCAATGATGGGTGACCGGTTGGGGGCCTGCTTGCTGGACTTAGCTAGGTATTCAGGGGTATAGACTCTCCCCGTTCTTGTCATTCCCTGTGATGCAATAGTCTCTTCGAACCTGACCTTGCCTTTTCTCCTAGTCTCGGCCATATAATCCTAGGGTATAGCTTTTGTGTGGAATGCCGGTATGACGGACATCGCCACTGGGATCGGTGCGGCCACCTTTACCTCGAATGGAACATGTTCTCTAGGTGGCAAAACTGTGACTTCAAATGGTGCTGGTGCCTTTGGTGATGGAGCTGCTTCGAACTCAAGAGGGATAGACACATCTACCTCAGTGACCTCAGATGGTTGGATCTGGACCCTGATGGGGTTGAGGGTAACCGCTGGCTTCTTTGGTTCATCGCCTTCCGTGATCAACCCGATGGATCCCTCGGGATCCCAATCATCCTCTACTTCAATCATGTGAATACCCCCGCCTTTATGGTCTGGCAGAGGGTTGTTGCGGACATTCGGGGCGGGTTCTTTCGCCATAATAACCTTATTATCGATCAGAGACTGGATCTTGTCTTTCAAGGAGCGACATTCGTCGATGGTGTGTCCCTTCATGCCGGAGTGGTATGCACAGGATTTGTTTAGGTTAACCCACTGAGAAGGGTTCTCAGGGGTTGAAGCAGGGATGGGGGTGACATAATCGGCGGCTTTGAGTCTCTCATATAGTTGGTCAATGGGTTCAGCAATGGCTGTATATTGTTTGGGAGCCCTGCGGTCAAAATTTGGTCGTGGTCTAGGGAAGTTTTGACGAGTAGGAGGTGCCTGATAGTGGGATGGTTGAGTATTGTAGGTTTGGTAAACATGAACGGGTTGGGAATATCTAGGTGAAGTAGGCTGGTATATGAGAGGTGGAGATGGTTGGTAGGCAGGCGGTGAGGGTGCTTGGTAATTCGGAGTGGGCTGATATGTAAGTGGAGGTGTCGGGCAGGTTTGGTATTTGATAGGAGATTTGGTTCTTTGTGCAATCATCACAGCTCATATGTCTCTCTTTTTGGACACACCACCGGAATGCAAGGCCTTATTTGTAGCTTGCAAGGCCTCGAAGTTTGTGACCGTACCGCTCTTAATGCCTTCTTCGATTCGTTCCCCCAGTTTGATGATATCAAAAAAATTGTGGATTTCAATCATCATCAGTCCCTCATAGAATTGCGGTTCTTGGGCCCGGACAAAGAATTTGTTCATTTGTTCCTCCTCTAAGGCAGGTCTGACCTTAGCGGCTTCCGACCTCCAACGAGTAGCATACTCGCGAAACGTCTCTGTAGGTTTCTTCTTTAGATTTTGAATGTAGAACACATCCGGCGCATTTTCTATGTTAAATCTGAACCTGTCCATAAAATCGGACGCCATGCCTACCCAGCTTGACCATTTCTTTGGATCCTGGCTGATGTACCAAGACAGCGCATCTCCTTTTAGGCTCCTCATGAACAACTTCATGCGGATTCTCTCATCTTTTCCTACCCCAACCAGCTTTTCACAATACGTCCTCAAATAGACCCTGGGATCACCTGTACCGTCAAGCATCTCGAACTTTGGAGGTTTGTACCCCTCGGGCAGTTCGACATCGGGCTGTTTGCAGAGATCTTCATAATTCAACCCTTCAATTCCCTTGTTTCCTTTAACGCCCTGGATCCGGCTAGTCAATTTCTTAAGTTCTTCAGCCAGGTTCCTGATAAGCAAATCTTTATCATCAGACTCGGGTATGCCTGAGATGGGTTTGGTGGAGAGTGGCATGGTCTCCACGTAGATGGGGGTGTTATGGTCTTCCTAGAATTTTAGCAATTTCTGTTCCAGCTGGGATACATTTTCCTTAGGAACTTGAGTACCATGTCCATTAGTGACCTCTACCCGTTCAGTTGAATTCTCCCTTCTGACGCTGTTCAAATCTTCCATTTTGCCTTTGTTCTTGTTCTTAACAGGACTTAGAGGAGGAGTGGTGGAGGGCCCTTGGATCTGGTGGAATAGGATGATGTTGCCAGAGTGCTCGAACTAACCTTTGGGGAGGGGAATAACAAAATAGACAAGAAAAATAAAGCAAAAAGGTAACCAAGTTAGTTGGGATCATAAAAAAATGTTGCAATATTTAAACACATAGTGCAGAAATATAAAGCGTGTCCTGATTTGGGAGCCTCGTTGTGCCCGAGGTAGGCCTAGCGACAAGTTAATTTGGAGAGCTCAAGATGCTAAATGCCTCATTTTATTGATAGAAAATAAGACGAATCCCAAATCGACACTAAACAACAGGAAATAAAAGTCACTAATGGCCATTGGCCTTATTACACTTTATAAAGCGAAAAGAAAATTCCCTATCTACTTGGTCCCTGAAGGTCCTTCCCTAGATTCGGCATCCTTGGCTCCGTCGAACAGCTTTCCTAACTCGCGAAGTCCCAGCAGTAGGTAGGCCCTGGCTAGGTGTCCGCCTTCGTTCCCCTCAACATTCTGACAGTCTTCGACCCTTTTGAGAAACTTTTTTTCCAGCTCCACTATGCCTCGCTCCAAGTATCCCAGTCGCTTGTTGGCACTGATAGCCATGTCCTTCCACTCCTCAATTAACTTCTGATTGGCTTTTTGTATCTCACGGTGCTCGCTTTCGCACTCCCGGATTCTCTTGCGCAGTTGGTTGTATTTCACCTGTGCCTCGGCCTTTTCATCTATGATCCTGTGACCTCGAACAAACCCGGGCTGGCTCAGACCATCATGATTATCCTCCAACCAGCCGGAATAGTAGGGAGCACAACCAGCGTGGTATCTATGGCTCGATGGTATCCTTCCCTATGACGATCTTGCAGTGCCGAATGCTGAGCTTGGCACTTGTAAGGGCTATCATCATCCTGGAAATCAGCCCGGAAGTGACTCATCTTGTCGACCCTGGGTACAACCTGCTTCCTACCAGCTTGCCTCATCACTCGGAGAGGGACGTAAGGGTATATTCTGCTCAGACCGATCAATATCAGGAAAGGTGCATCTCTGGATCGGGCGATGAACACTTTGGTCGGAAACCACTCGAACATCCATTGTACCTAGTCCTCAGTCAAATTATTAAACTGTTTGAACCATCCTTTAGCATCCTCTAGCTGGGAAAACATATCAAGGATATAATTCATTTGCTTTGGGTGATGGAAAGCGATGTGATCGTCCCAGTCCCTTCGTTGAATCTCTTGTCGGTATTCACCCTTTTGTAGATGTTCCATGAGCCAAAGTTGAAGTAGCAAATTGCAGCCTTCGAAGTGACTAGCTCCCCGTTGATAATTTTCTAGGGCTCGGTATATTTTCGTGATGATCATGGGCACAATGCTGAATGGTTGCCCTCCAATTCCTTCCATTAAGGTCTTAGTGACCATGGCTAGTCTGGTGTGGATTCTTTCTTTCTTCATTGGAAACACGATCATCCCCAGGAAACAGAACATGAATACAAAAGACCCTTCGATGAATATGCCCTAATGATGTGATGGCGAACTCATCAGGATAGGTACGGTAGGATTTGCTGTGACCGTACCTCTCGTACAAATAGTTAAAGGGGATATACGATTCTTTTAGGAATGTTAGTTCTGTATTCTTCTTCAGATCCATCATTTTGAGGAAACCCTTGCCCTTGCGATTCTCAAGCATTAACAAACTCGGAGTTTCCCATACCAAACCGGCCAATCCTCCTATTTCTTCTAGCAAGGGTGTCATTTCAATGTCCCCAAAGCAGAATACGGACCTCTCACAATCCCAGAACAAAGTAGCAGCTTCTATAATCTTCTTGTTTGGTTGAACCTCCAGGAGGGAAGGTAGATTCCATAGATATTTTCGAACGAGAGTCTGGTCGCTGGAGTGAAGATCTTTTCACAAGCTTAGTAGTCTTGGGTGGATGTTGGTAACCACGCGGCATCTGGGGATTTCGTGCCTCATTATCTGCAAGTCAGAAGGGTTAGACCCTACCCCCACCAGACTCGACTATTTAACATCAACAATTAGCATTAAGCATTTAGTTCTCCAAATAAATGCACAAAGCATGATGATGTCCGTTTGGGTTTAGGGAAACCCAGTGAACTTTGGACAAGGCTATCTTAAAGGATCATTATGTGGACAACATAACTGATCTGGCTAGGTTTGACCATGATGCATGTACAATTTAAATGGAGTAAGGTTTCTATGGGGTTTTAGACTGGTACCCTTGAGTGGACAACTCAAGGGGGAAAGGCACGGAACTGTCGACTACACCGTTGATCGACTGGTTTTACCGCAAATATGCCTTTCCGGATTTAGGGGGTAATGATATAGGAAGAGCGTAACAACTCATTATAAGTGTTGCTATGGGATTTGTTTGGCACGAGTGGAATATGATGTTGAGCATGATTATGCAAAAAAAAAAACATGTTGTCACGTATTTGCATGTTTAAGAAAGCAGTAAATACAACAGTTTTTAGTAGTAAAGCAGTAATAAAGAAAGGGAAAGAAGAAGATAAGTCAGTTTTGCTTTGTAAAAGAAATTAAATGCTTAAAGGAATTAAACAAGTAATTGTACATAAATAGATATAAATTCACAATAACAGTTTGAAATGATAAAAAGCCTAAAATCCCCAGCAGAGTCGCCATGCTGTCGCGCCCCCTTTTCCTCGCGGAATCGGGTTCATGACATTTGGAGGGACAACTCATTCCTCTTGGGGGTTTTGAAGAGTCGCCACCTAATGATTTATGGTGCATTAGGACACCTTACAGGGTTCAATTATAACTAAACTTGGATAACCAGAGATAGGGTAAGGGCTCTAAAATTATCCTAAGGGGAAGGTGTTAGGCACCCCTCAGGATCCACTAGTGTGGTTCCCGGCTAAACAGTTATTGTGAATTTGGGGTACAATTGACATGTAAGCAGATAAGGCTCAAGTAAGAGGGGATTTCAATTCATAATGGTTTGAAAGTAAATAAATCTGAAAGAACAATCAAAGAGCTGATTCTAAAAATAAGGAGTTATAATGCTAAAAAAAGAGTAAAGAATGAATAAAAAAGGGGGCGGGGCGTCCTAGGTTTATTAAAAATATGGATCACCCCACACAATGTCTGGTAATCACTCCTCAATGAGGGGCTACATGTGACATTACCGCGTGGTCATCATATCCATATCTACCATTCCTACCCCGTTAAGGTATTAAAGCGCGTATTAGCCTCGATTACTTATTGCATGCTATTACCCGTCCCATTCTTATCAGTCCCGGAGGTACTTAGGACTACTAATTCTAATGGGAGGGATATTAGGCTTATTTGAAGTTTCAAAGGTAGAAATTCTAAGGCGACATACAAAACATATAAAGACTGCACATTAAAGGGGGAAACACATAAGCATATAAGGCTCAAGTATACCTCCTCAAACAAAAGCACATAAATATCATGACTTGCACATACTTTTTAGGTCTGATTTTAAAGCACATAAAGACGAGGGAAGTTAATTGTTGAGGCAGCTTAGTTTATTACATAACTCAGATAAGAAGTCTGAATCAGGCCTGCTTGCTGGTTGTAGCAATTAATGAAGCGGATTTAGTTTTACAATTATTATCCTAAGGCTTGCCTGAGTGCTTGGACGGAGTCCTATAGGCATGATGTCTATTCAATTCAGAAAGGGATGAGACAGTAAAACTCGAAATAGATTGTTTGAAATCTTATAGGCATGCTTGCTAAACCTTGTTAAGTAAGGGGATTAGATTAATAAAAGAAGTTCAGAAGGGACAAAAATAAATTAGACTAGTTACAGGTCGTGCAGGTGATAATATCTACTATTACTGATTTTTAATCCCTATGAACAGGATATCTAATATTGAATAGGAATGAAACGAGTCAGATTTTGTTTAAGAATCCATGNACTAACCTTTGGGGAGGGGAATATCAAAACAAAAAATAAAAGCAAAAAGGTAACCAAAGTTAGTTGGGTGTTACAAAAATGTTGCAATATTTAAACACATAGTGCGAGAATGTAAATCGCATCCTAATTTGGGGACCTCTTCGTGCCCGAGGTAGGCCTAGCGACAAGTTGATTTGGAGAACTTAGGATGCTAAATGCCTCATTTCATTGATAAAAAATAGACGAATCCCAGATTGATACTAAATAAACAGGAAATGAAAATCACTAATGGCCGTTGGCCTTATTACACTTTATAAAGTGAAAAGAAAATTTCCTATCTACTTGGTCCCAGAAGGACCTTCCCGGGATTCGGCATCCCTGGCTCCATCGAACAGCTTTCCCAACTTGCGAAGTCCCAACAATAGGTAGGCCCTGGCTAGGTGTCCGCCTTCGTTCCCCTCAGCATTCTCACAGTCTTCGACCCTTTTGAGAAACTTTCTTTCCAACTCCACTACGCCTCGCTCCAAATATCCCAGTCGCTTGTTGGCACTGACAGCCATGTCCTTCCATTCCTCAATTAACTTCTGATTGGCTTCTTGTATCTCACGGTGCTCGCTTTCGCACTCCCGGATCCTCTTGCGCAGTTGGTTGTATTTGACCTGTGCCTCGGC
>NW_017671969.1:0-1095 GCF_001879085.1 Nicotiana attenuata | reverse complement strand
TAAGGGAAACATGGAGGTTGTGATCCCAAAGGGATCAAGTTTGGGTCATGAACAGCAATGTTCAATGTTGTCATGCCCCAAACCAACCGCAGATACCAACTACATTAGGGATAGGGATTCAAAGCCCACAAGCTATGACAAATAACAAAAGCATTTATTCAGACAGAAAGGCAGAACATAGCATGCATTAATAATAGAAATATTTAAACACAAACATGAGGCAAACTGGAAGGAAAGAAACAGTAAAGAAATATGTTGTTGTTGATGCTGAAAAAGTTAATCAGAACATACCAGTTAAAGAAGCAAAGTGTAGTAAAGAAAGTAAGCAAGACTTCAAAGTATAGCCTTGGCTTTCGGCCGGCTCAGCAAACAGTAGCACAAGTAGTAATAAGCAAGAGAGAGTTTTTCTTTTTGAGTGTAAGTGTGTGTTCAGAACCAAAAAAGTTCGTGTCTGTGTGTGTTAATGAGAGAGCATATATATAGTTTGAAGCTAGGTAGAATAATATGGTAAGAATCAAAGTCAAGCAGTAATTATGGAACTAGGTATCAATTAGCATCAAATCAGTATAAGTACTTCCTTTAATTAAGGGAATCAATTCGAACTGTAAGAACAGGTAGCAAATAAGGAAAGAAATCAATGGTAACTGGAGCATAATAGATAAGGAAATACTTCAAACATAGTAGGCACGGAGTAAACAATTAGGGCTAGGTTCATATGGTCCTAATAAAGGAAATAATATAACAATCAATTAATAGCATAATCAACCTTAGAATAAGGTTAGAAAAACATTCTACAAGGTAAAAAATCAGTAGAATAATCATGCGGAATCAGTGAAAGATCAATCACAGGATTCAAAGATGCAAGAATAGGAGATAACACTGATTTACCCCCATTCTATAAGAACGAACACATGGTAAGCAAAAACAAAACCCTAAGAGGTCGAGTAGGACAAAGAATCACATATGAAATGAAAGATTCATGCAGAGCATAGTTTGAATTAGTAGGCTAAGCGTGATGCAGGTAGGAGAAGTGAAGAATTAGAAGCATTCGTGAACAAAAATAAGGCAAAATCACACAATAGGCAAGGATAACCA
>NW_017671968.1:73785-230941 GCF_001879085.1 Nicotiana attenuata | reverse complement strand
TCACTTTATATCCTAAAAGTTCAACTCATATCCTAAAAGGTTCAATTCATATCCTAAAGGTTCAATACATATGCTAAAGCTTCTCTTTATATCCTACAAGTTCAACTCATATCCTAAAAGGTTAAATTCATATCCTAAAAAATTAACTCATACATAAAAGCTTCACTTCATATCCTAAAAGTTCAACTCATATCCTAAAAGGTTCAATTCATATCCTAAAGGTTCAAGACAATACAAAGATTCAAGATTATAATTCAAAGTTTAGGGTTATAATTCACAAGAAAAAATCATAAACCCTAAAAGTTTAGGGTTTCTTCTCTTCTAACCATTTCATCCCCAAATTAGTAGGTAAAACTAAATTAGTAGCTACTAACAATTATCATAGATTTAATTTAGCTAAGAACAATTAATTTTTACAAATCAAACTAGAAGAAATTAAACAAAATCAGTGTATTTCGAAAAAAACAACGAAAGGAGAGAGAAACCTACCTGGACAGTGGAGGACATCGGCGGTGGAGCAGCTGCCACCGGCGGGCGTCAGTGGAAGCGGTGGCGCCGCTGCTGGAGGGAGACGGAAGGGGAGGGGGTGTTTGAGAGTGAGAGAGAGAAGAGAGGGATTGGGGAAATGTTTTGAAGAAAATAAGAGAATGGGTGGGGAAACCCGTTTTTTACACTCTGTTTTTTAAAAAAGCGACCAACGTTGGTCGCAAATTATGGTATCCAATGTGTATTGACTATTTTGACCAAAACAGCGACCAAAGTTGGTCGCCAATTTCTGACTGTTTGACTATAATGGCGACCAACATTGGTCGCTATGTCTTTAATTTATTTTAATTCAATTTATTATATATATATATATATATATATATATATATGTATATATATATATTATATATATATATTTAAGCTATATTCGATGCAGTATTACCTAATACACTTATACTCAATGCATAGTATAGCGTAAGTATATATATTATATATATACTATGCATTGAGTATTCGATACAGTATTACCTAATACACTTATACTTAGTGCATAGTATAGCGTAAGTATATATATATATATATATATATATATATATATATATATATAACACGCTTCGTTGTACTACTTTAACTACATATATAGCATGTTAGAGTATATTTTAGTGTATTCATCCCTTGTATTACAAAAGTATTAACGACTTACATTTATATTATTTAGATAGTAAATACAAAAGTGATTTTTAATTTTGACCATTGTTGACCTGAATGGAGACCAACTCTGGTCGCTATTTTTTCAAGAATTTAATTTAGCGACCAAAGCTGGTCGCTATATTTAAATCAGATTTAATTATATTTCATATAATATTTAAATTAATAATATAATTATTAAAATTGTATAACTGGGTCCCATTGGAGCGACCAGTGTTGGTCGCTACTTGCCTACCCTTTAGTTAGCGACCAACGTTGGTCGCAATTTTTATATTATATATATTTATATTTTATAATTTTTTTAAAATAATAATAGTGGGTCCCACGTGAGCGACCGACATTGGTCGCTAATCTCAGTAAATGTTTGCCCAAGAAAGTCTGACCAGTCCAGTCAACATTTTGACTATTATAGCGACCAATTGGCGACCAATCTTGGTCGCTATTGTGTTTCTTTTATTTATTTTATTATTTTCGCTAGTTTAGCGATCAACTTTGGTCGCTTTTTCTCAAGAGAGTTTTAGTCGCTTTTTTCCGAATTTCTAGTAGTGTATTTTACAGAGAAGGATGATTAAGAAAGGAAATAAGGCTGTTGCCCAGGTTCTAGTTAAATGGACAGGTCTACCAGCTGATAATGCAACTTGGGAGTTCTTCAATGCCTTGAAGACCAAGTTTCCTCACTTTGATCCTTGTGGTCAAGGATCTTCTGCAGGAGGGAGTATTGATACACAAATGTCACATGAATTCAAGAAACAACCCAGCGATGCCACGTCAGCGTAGTAGTTAAAAGTTAGTTACAATGCCATGTCAGCTTGTTAGTTAAAAGTTAGTTAGAAATCAAAAAATTGGTTAGGAGCAGTCGAGTTAGTTAGATAGAGAAGTAGTCATTTGCAACCTTTATATTCCAATGTAATTGAGAGTTACAATCATCTATGAATCTATTATAATTTTCCTCTCAAATCTCCCTATCTCTATTCTCTTCTTCTCTCTATATTTCTTCTTCAAACTCCATAGCTGAATTCTCGAGTACTTGAACTCCTGAACAGCTGCTCGATCCTCGAATTTCTTGTTGAATTCCTGCAATTGAGTAACAATTTGAGTATCGCGCCTCATAGGTGATCTGATTGTGTAAATATTTTTGATATTATCAGTGTATAGAACTTAAACTTTTCATATTTCCATGCCAACTTTACGCAGGTGGGGATCTTTTGAAAGCTCTGATGCAATCTACAAGAAGGTTGGAATGAAGCTGCGGCGCTACGAGATGGCCTTAAGAACATGGTCAGATTGGTTGGAATTTCAAATTGACAGACAAAAGACAAGATTGTTTTTCACGAGCCTCTCTCCTCCTCATAGAAAGTATGATACTGACTAAGTTTGTTTGTCCACATAAATCTAAGTACTTTTACAAGCAATTAAAGATTGATTTCTTTTCCCTTTTTTTTGTTTTGACATGCAGTGCTACAGAATGGGGCATTGGAAATGATCAAAAATTGCTATAATGAAACAGAACCAATATCAAGAAAACAGTATTGGGGAAGTGAAAATGATGTAAAGATGATGGAAATAGCAGAGGAAGTTGTAAATTAACATATTTCTCAAGTTATTTTGAATGAATCTAACTTTCATCTCAAAATTTGATTTTGTATGCCTAGGTTTGGGTTGGATTTTGACCCGTAGGTATCCATTTTGACCCGTTATTCTGACAGCCTGACAGGTCATTTCTAATTCAGTTAAGTGAATAGACAGTAATAACTAAGTGTTATACACAGCTAGTAGAACTGTATATTGATTTCTAAGTACATTCATTTTCAAATCGTAATGTCTAAGGATGATGATAGAACCGAAAATTTCTCCTTAGTGTACAGTTTTTTTCTTGTCTAAGGAACTTTCCACGGTTTGAGGAAGATAGGTCAAGGTGTGATGATGATATGAGTTGAGCTTAAATGAAGATGTGAGGATGCACATCCCGATCCCAACTTATTTGGGATTGAGGTATTGTTGTTGTAGTCTACAAGGTCTTCACATAAGAGGTTGAAAAATACTTATTATGACGATAGTGGATTAATGTTCATTGTAATAATATCTGTATCTGAACCAAAAGACTTAACCTAGGATTCCTCGTAGGTGACCAGGCGCTAAGTCTTGGTCCATGAGACCAAGCTAGATGTAGCCCACCACGTGGTGAACTGGGTAACAAAAGCCACAACTAGAATGAAAGTTAGCATACCTAAGAAAATTAGTTGATCTGGTTTTTCTTTAGGAAAAATCAGGTCCAATTATTGATTTGCTTTATCAGTTAAGGACCTTCTTTAATGTGAAATATAATGCAGCGGCAATGAATTTGGAATGGCCAAAAAATAGAAATTGCTTCAATGAATCTGAGCATGTATGATGTATCTATAGAAGATTGTAGAGGAAGTAATCAAACTAGAAGATGATGAAAATAGTATTTTAGCGAAGTCTGCAGTGGAGGAATTAAGGATAAGACATATGAGAGTTTAAAGATATAACACAACTCTCTTGGATTTTAGAAAAGATGATCATTCAAGTACCTATTGAAAACCAAATCTTTTTCAATGTGGAAATAGTTTCTTCCTTTTATGCAGAATGTAAGATTAATGAGTGTTAGAAATATGCTTTAGAAGCTGCTCTCAGTAAAATTATTTTACTGTTTCAGCTATTTACTGCAGTAATTTAGTTTGAATTTGAAATAATTTTGAACTAGTCTTTAGGAGTGAACTAGTCTCTAGGAGTTAGTTATTTTCAGCATATTTTGTGCTGATTTTTAGGTCTTTTAAGTTAGTATTTCTCTTATAAATTGTAGTCCAAATGCAGTAAAATAATATAGTATTTTCAGCTTCAGTTCTTTTTACATCTATTCCAGTATATTTTTTTATTTTCTTGTCATCTTCCCAGTTATTTCCCTTAATTTCTTTTATCAAGAACCAACAATTGGTATCAAGAGCCATTTTCTTAAGGGACCTAAGTAAATCTTTTCTTGAGTGAGATGGAGACTGAAACGAGTTTTTCTCAATTAGATCGGNGACTGAAACGAGTTTTTCTCAATTGGCTCCTCCAGTCTTTGATGGTCAAAATTACCAATTGTGGGCAGTGAGAATGGAGACTTACTTGGAGGCTTTAGATCTTTGGGAGGCCGTGGAAGAGGATTATGATGTTCTTCCGCTGCCTAACAATCCCACCATGGCCCAGATCAAGAGTCACAAGGAAAAGAAAACCAGGAAATCAAAGGCGAAAGCAACTTTGTTTGCTGGTGTGTCTGCAATAATTTTCACGAGAGTTATGGCTCTCAAATCAGCAAAAGAAATATGGGATTATCTGAAGGGAGAATATACAGGAGATGAAAGAATACGAGGCATGAAGGTGTTGAATTTAATAAGGGAATTCGAGTTGCAGAAAATGAAGGAATCTGAGACTGTCAAAGAATACTCAGATCGGTTGCTTGGCATTGTTAACAAGGTAAGATTGCTTGGTACTAAATTTAAAGATTAGAGAATTGTTGAAAAAATTCTTGTTACGGTGCCTGAAAAATATGAAGTATCCATAACTACCTTGGAAAATACAAAGGATCTATCCAAGATTACCTTGGCAGAATTGTTAAATACATTGCAGGCACAAGAGCAAAGGAGGCTTATGAGGCAAGATGGTATGGTTGAAGGAGCCCTGGCAGCCAACCACAAAACTCAAAGCAAGGGTAATAATGTTAAATAAAATTACCCGCCTTGTCAGCACTGTGGCAAAAAAGGTCATCCATCATTCAAATGTTGGAAGAGGCCAGATGCAAAGTGCAAAATTTGCAACCAACTTGGTCATGAAGCTGTAATTTGCAAAGGCAAATATCAAAAGCATGAAGCAGATGCCCAAGTCGCCAATGAAGAAGAAGAAGATCACTTGTTTGTGGCAACTATTCTTTCAACCAAAAAATCTGATTTTTGGTTGATTGATAGTGGTTGTACAAACCACATGACATATGACAGAAATCTTTTCAAAGAGTTCACGTCTATAGGAAATAAGAAAGTCAGAATTGGAAATGGTGATTATATTCTTGCTAAAGGAAAAGGAAATGTTGCAACCCCAACAAATTCAGGTACTAAGAAAATTTCAGATGTTCTTTATGTTCCTGATATTGATCAAAATTTATTAAGTGTTGGACAACTAATGGAAAAAGAATTTAAAGTATCCTTTGAAGATAAATATTGTTTTCTATTTATTGATGCAACTGGACTTGAAATTTTAAGGGTTAAAATAGAGAGGTAAAATTTACTCATTTGATCCAACCGAAGATGAAGAATGGAGCCAAAAGAATCTACTAAGTGCAGGTAATTCTCCAACTGAGGACATATGTGAAAATAAGGTAAGGAAGAAGTTGTCAATATTTCAGAAAATGCAATTCTGGAAGAAAGTTGACAAGTCTCAAGGCAAGATGCAAATGAAGCTGAAAAACGAGCCAACTTATTTCATTAACAAACATGAGATGCAGCAAAATACAGAAGTGAACTCGATTCACTGCAAGTCCAAAGATCAGTTGGCAAATTTACGCACAAAGTCGCTTCCAGTTAAAAGTTTACAAGGGACAAATTCAGAATTTGGAGCTTCAAAAGCAAGGAGGAGTGTTAGAAATATGCTTTAGAAGCTGCTCTCAGTAAAATTATTTTACTGTTTCAGCTATTTACTGCAGTAATTTAGTTTGAATTTGAAATAATTTTGAACTAGTCTTTAGGAGTGAACTAGTCTCTAGGAGTTAGTTATTTTCAGCATATTTTGTGCTGATTTTTAGGTCTTTTAAGTTAGTATTTCTCTTATAAATTGTAGTCCAAATGCAGTAAAATAATATAGTATTTTCAGCTTCAGTTCTTTTTACATCTATTCCAGTATATTTTTTTATTTTCTTGTCATCTTCCTAGTTATTTCTCTTAATTTCTTTTATCAAGAACCAACAGAGTTCTTATGCTAGGTAGAGTGTGGAACAATAAGAAGATACATTACCAAAAATTTCATATTAGGTATGGTGCCTTTATATGGAATCTTCCTCTTGATAAAAGATTCCATGACATTATCAACAAAAAACAAGTTCTAATACAAGCAAATCAACAAGTCAATAGGTGGACCAATCTATTTCTTAGGCACATCCTGGTTTCTATTATCATTAAGAACATACTTTGATCATAGACAATAAGCAGATATCATTTCTTAGCCGTGCTTTGATTTAAGCATCATTATCAGCTGTCTAAAGAATATGCCTAACTGGATCATTATCGACCAAGAGTCTTCAAATCCTTCCTGTCTCTTATCGTCAAGACACAAATACACAATACAGATATGACTGAAGAACAGAATACAGTATCCTCTCATAACACTCGTCTTTTTCCTCTTCATAGTCTTCTCCATCTTATATGATGTAGAAGACCCTTTTCTCAATGGTGTTACATTTTCATCCAAGAAAGAACCTTTATTGAAATCTAGTCATAATGAAAACCTCACCGTCCCAAGAAATCCTCAAGGTCAGTGTCAAATTACTTTTTGAGATCATCAAAATTATATTGTTTTTCCAACTTTTTCCTTCATTTCATTAGCAATTTCTCTAGATCCTGTTCTGTTGAAACTGAGGGTTAAAAATGCATAGTTCAATTTTCATGTTTTTCTTTAGCTGGCCTGATGGGATTTTCCTGTGAATATGTTTGATTTTTTGTAAAATAGTGCTTTTGGATAAATCAAGTACCTGCCATTCTACTGTTAAGTATAGTGGAAGGAGAGCTAAGTGGGGTAGCCCTGTAATGAGATCCACTGGCCGGAGAGAACTATTGGAGACGTGTAATTACACTTCTGGAAAATGGGTCTTTGATAACACTTCACATCCACTGTATAACGAATCTGATTGTCCATATACATCAGATCAAGTAGCTTGCCAAAAATATGGAAGGCCTGATCTGGATTACCAGTATTTGAGATGGCAGCCTCACAACTGCAATTTAAAGAGGTAACTTTCTTTCTTTTGGCTCTTGTTCGGACTCACCAACTATTTTGAGATTGAGATGTAATTGGTGGTGGTGTTGTTGTTGTCACATATATCTTCAACGGTCTAGAGCTAATTATTCTTGTATGTTGTTATGCAGTGGCTAGCTTCATGTTGATCTTAATATTCAATAACTGAAGTTCAGTAAAGAAAATTCTAAAATCATAACTTTGAGTGTATATGTTTGTCTACAAGAGCGGTTCATGATTTCCCCTTTATATATTATAGCATCTTGTCTTCTTTGTATTTGCTATATGACTTCTTTTAGTTTATCAAAATCGTCTCAAAAGTTGTTGTAACATGTAATTTTTGTACCATTGTTGACTTGTTAATGTTTGGTATATAGGTGGAATTCGACTGAAATGTGGGAGAAATTAAGAGGGAAAAGACTAATGTTTGTAGGCGATTCACTGAATAGAGGACAATGGTTATCAATGGTGTGTCTAATGCAATATGTTATTCCGGCTGAGAAGCAGTTTATGACACAAGAAGCTCACCTTACAAGTTTTAGAGCAGATGTCAAGTGAATTTAAAACATACTAATATGGAAATATAACCTGTTATTCTATCAGTGATATTTCGAGTTTGTTTTATAATAAAGGAAGTTTTAACACGCGGTACTAAAGTCAAGTGTTTTTGTGTAGATTACAGGATTACAATGTAAGCATAGAGTTCCTTTGGGCACCTTTTCTTGTCGAATCAAATTCTGATGAGCCAATGGGTCACAGATTGCCTGAGAAAATACTGCGTCCCGACTCAAATCTTAGGCATTCATCGCATTGGATTCATGCTGATATATTGGTTTTCAATTCATATCATTGGTGGAGAAAGGGCTCTGTTAAGCTATTGTAAGTGTGAATTAATGGATCATGGCTTCTTCAGATATGCAACTTAAGTTCATCTTTCCAGTTGAAAAGAGAGTCAAATATATTCGACGAACAAGTAGTTGACATCTTAGATTTGATACAGTACAGGGGATTTGCTATCTAATTAGTTCCATTGCCTTCTTAGATGGAGCTCAGTAGAAAATGGAGTTGGTGAAGAAATTGATGGATTGAGTGGCATGGAGTTGGCCATGGACGCGTAGGCCAATTGGGTAGAATCCAATGTTGATCCGATGAAGAAGAAGGTCTTTTTCGTCACCATGTCACCTAAACATTTATTGTAAGTGAGGAACAAATTTTATATTTCTGAATGTTAGTTTATATATGTATCTATAATGGTCTAAATCAGGAACTTTGACATATAAAGTTTTTCATTTGAAGTTTTATAAGTTTACTATGGTGCCTGGTAAGGTTTTTCAAGTCAGATTGCCAAATGCCTAAACATTGGTGGTGAACTAATTGCAACTCAAAACTAGTTTACATGATATATTTAGTTCTCCATTTCATTGCCAATGTTATGAGTCCGCTCCACAAATCTTACTAGAACTGCTTGTTTTTTTCTTAGAGAAGTGTGATACTGGTTTTGATGCAGTAAGTAGGGGAAAAGAATTATTAATTGTTGGTGTCAAATTTAAGATAGCTGATTTCTGTGCAGTAGAAAATGTGCTGCAATAAGGGGCCCGGCCGACGTCATTTTGTTAACAAGAAAATGGCTTTATGGTATGTTAACGAATTGATCCATTACAGAAACAAGACTTCATAAGTTCTGCCAATGTATAGATATACTTATAATATTGACTCATACATATCCGATCCATCTCATAGGTTGAGGTCAAGTTTCCAGTTCATTTGATTTGAAGCAAAAGTTTCAGCATTTTCGGGGTGGCTACTTTACGTACTTAATTAACTTCCATTCTGTATTAAGTATCACTTCTGGTCTTCTGCATGATGCTGTTCTTGCGATCAATATGAAACATTATATTGGGGAGTAAGCCAGCGGCGGCTCGAGAAAATTGGTGGCCTAAAGCTTATTTTTAATCCGGGTCCTTTCAGCAAAAAACAATTTATCTATTGAAGTCTATTTTTCTAGCTTTTTAAGATGTAAAGTTGTTAATAATTTCTTTATAATTTAATCTCTCCTAAGTTATTATTAATATTAGATAATAAAACCAGATTCAAGAAGTTGATAATTTGATATCGAAATAATTTTTGATGTTCTAATATACTTGTTGAAACCTGAGAAAAAAAGAAGGAAAACAAGAATGCTCAATATAGTTTTATTAAACAGTCCTCTTCAACTCTTGTTTTTTACAAAAAAAATAAAACTCTTTTCTTTCTACAGAGAACAATATAACCTATCGAAAACTTAAATTTTTCTGCAGAAACCAACTGATGAGAAAGATAAAAAAATAAGACTTGGACTATTGAAGATACCAAAAAACGGATTCTAAAAGTTTATTACACGTTTTTAGTGAGAAATGTAAAAGGAGAATAATAATATAGGTACCTCACTAATGATGTCAATCGTAAAATTTAAATAATGAAAAGTTTTATATTCGCGACAATGGGTTTAGGGAGAGTGATTCTCTTTCTCCAATTTTTGCTCAAACGGTTACACCAGTACTAAATTAAAAGTTACCTTTACCTTTTATAAAATATTTTACTTTTTTATTTTAAAATACCCAATATATTTAGACCCTACCTCTAAAGATTGTTGTGAGATGTATATTATCCAACTTACCTTAATTAGATATATTGGGTTCGAGCCTTGTTAAAATCCTGTTAAAATGTGTTCTATTTATTACTAGGCCTTATACGGTACGAATCCAAATTAGTCGGGTCTCAATACAAATAGAGTAGAAAATAAAAAGAAAAATTAGGGGCCTCCAAAATTTGGGCCTAAAGCCCTTGCTTTAGTGGCTTGACCTTGGGCCGCCCCTGGAGTAAGCAAACAGGAATCATTCTGATCTGGAAATGCATAATGTGCTTCTAAGTGTCTTATTGTTTCCAATGGATATTACATTATTTCTTAGTTAGCTTTATTTCTACTGGAAATGAAAACTAAAAGATTTCCTAGTTAGCTTTATTTCTTGTTCTTTTTTTTTTTTTCGTTTTATCTTCTATACAGAAAGAAATTGTGCTACATCTTTTTGCTTCTCTGTGTATTCAGGAAACAAGAATGGGAACCAGGAAAAAGAGGAAACTGTTATGGCGAGAAGCTCCCCATAAAGAAACAAACCAATGAAACTAACCTCGACTTGCCCACAACGCTGATGGTGGAAAAAGTACTAGCTAGGCTGGGTTCAAAGGTCTCCGTTCTCAACATCACTCGCCTTACAGCATACAGGAAAGATGGCCACCCTATCATTTATCGCAAATTTTATGGTATACTCTCCCCTGAGGAATTAGCAAACCCTGCAAGTTACTCGGATTGCATCCACTGGTGCTTGCCAGGGGTGTCTGATGTATGGAATGAGCTACTATTTCAGTAATTTTCTGACATGAAGGGTTAGTCCGATTAAGGATTTTAAGGCAGTAAGTGAAGAATACAACCTACTATTTTGTGGCTGATCCTTCAGCTATGAAACCTTATGCATAGAGCACAATGTACATCTGAAAAGCATGTGATTTTTGTTGTTCATAGGTGAAAAATTTTAGTTGACAGAACCAACTGCACAATGAAGAGAGTTTGGTGAATTTCAGAGTTTCACTTTATTAGTAGTTCTGGCCGTTAGTAGTAGTAATTTTGATGGAAAATTTGAACCAATAGCAGTGACCACATGCGACTTGGTCAGTCAGTAATTTTGTTCACCCTTTGCCTTCTAAATACAAATTGTATTATAACTTTGAATTCAAATAATCAATCCTACCAAACTAAAATTTTCTCATCCCACATATTTGAATGAAGCATTTTTAAAAAGCCCGAGTTTAAACTAATAGCCAGAAATCAAAGGAGAAAATCAACAAAGCAGACCAAATTCAAGCCACTATAAAAGGTAGCCCGGTGCACTAAGCTCCTGCTATAGGCAGGGTCCGGGGAAAGGCCGGACCACAAGTGCCTATCATACGCAACCTTACCTTACATTTCTGCAAGAGTCTGTTTTCACCGCTCGAACTCGTGACCTCCTAATCACATGGCAACAACTTTACTAGTTACGCCAAGGTTCCCCTTCAAATTCAAGCCACTATCATGACACAAAATGAGTATAGTTCTAAAGGTTGGCTGTTTGTTTATCATTAAAACTAATTATGTTGGAGCCATGACTCAAAAGTGCAAGTTGAGTAAGTTCTAAAGTCGGCTTGTTGATTGGCTCACATCACCATTTTAACAACTATAGTAGATCCAAACATAAACTTGCGATGGAGCGAACTATTTGTGTTGTCACTTGACCATTAACAAGAAATAACATGGTCACATTTGAATTCGATTATGACAATGTGAAACTTGTATGGACAAAAGTTCAATCTTTAAGGAAATATAAAAGCTAACATACCGGTAAGAGATTTTAATTGAAATAATCGCAGCTTCACTTGATATCGTAATTTGTACATTTTAATAAGATGCTTATAGTTGACTTAGATGACATTAATCACAAGGCTGACTTCTTTTCAAGTAACTTGATACTGATCGTTAACATATTCTTTGACATATTACTCATTCATTTAATTTATGGTATACTTTAAACAGATAAACTATTTCAAACTAAAATTATATTTTTTAGTCTATTTTTGCTACAACACAATTAGTTAGGAAGATAGTGATAAATTCAAATTGACGTCAAACGCATCAACAGATGGGGTGAGCGAGCCTCCTGGCTGAGATGTCTCAGTTTCTGCCACATTCATGTCAACATCACATTTACAGTAGTCTCCATCTTTAGTTTGATCTTCACACTTACAGTAATCTAAATCTTTAATTTGATCTTCCATAAAGACTTGAGTAGAATCTACATCAACCAATCTTGACATGTCCTTCACCAGATTCTGTCAAGATTCAGACACAAAAGTCATCATATAGTAGTTGAATTTCATTAAAGCTCAAACCCTTCAAACATTACACCGAAGCAAAGGTTGTGAATATTAGATCGATGGTAGCATGTTAAAATGCTCTTAGAAGCTTAGAGATATGTATGAACAAAAGGAAAATGAAAATACAAAGGTTAAAGCACACACATACTAGTCCAATTCAATACATCAAACTCAAAATTATGCATTTTCCTAGGTTTTTCATTTTGTTCGGCTTATAGAAGCCGAGTTCCATGTGAACATTAGATAGCACGATTTAAAATTCATAGGGAAAGCATTAATTCATGCACAGACAGAGAAATATTCAAAAGAGTGTAGACCTTCTCTTTTCTGTAAATGGTGCCATCTTCTTCAACACGCCAACCAGCTTCGTCACACAGTGCCTTGAGAAGATCATTCATGTCAGCATGCTTCGGCAGCTTATAGTTTCCATGAGCCCTTAGTCCAGCAAAGATCTTGTGTGCTACAGCTCGACGTTTTTGTTCTCTTTGCTTGTTTTTCTGCCTCTCCCTATCAGAAGGATACCGGAACCTTGTCACTTCTGCCATCTTTTGTGGTTTTGTGAACCAACCATGGCCCTCTACTGGTTTTTATGCACCCTCTAAGAACACTTCTTCTCTGTTCAACCATAGTTTTGAGTTCTAGCTACTTTCCTCTTAGCTTGTTTCTTTGTTGTTCGTTCCTCTTCTGGTTGTGGTAGTAATAATTAATTTATATATAGAAAGACAACATGTACACAAATTAGCGATAGTACAAATAGCACAGCATATTCCTCCAGTTTGGCGTGAGTACTATGTTCTGTGAAGTACTTTTAATTTACTATAAAATATTTTACACAAATATCAAT
The DNA here is from genome assembly GCF_001879085.1 of Nicotiana attenuata. NCBI lineage: Eukaryota > Viridiplantae > Streptophyta > Magnoliopsida > Solanales > Solanaceae > Nicotiana > Nicotiana attenuata. Next base: position 217,959 of record NW_017671968.1, on the reverse strand, counting down.
GATGATCAAAGAAGAGAAGGTTTTATATCAGTTAGCCATTTTACAGTTCTCCTCTAAGTTTCTATTTGAGACATATTATCAACTAACTCATGAAGTAAATTAGGATTTTTAATTTCTATGTTGAGTGAACTCTCCATAAATACTATCGCACCCGTGTCGCATTATCCAAAAATATATTTTTTGGGAGGATTCGCCACATACTTGGCGAATATTTTTTGTAAAGTTCAAGCAACATAGGTTAATTTAGTTGATATTTAATTGGTGTTGGCGAGAAAACTCTTTTTTTTTTTTTTTTTTAAATCTTGGAATAGTTAAAATGTTTCCAACTTATTACTAGTTAATGTATTAAGGAAAAATAAAGCTAGTTGAGACACAATAACAATTACTTCTATAATTGGCTAAGAAACAACAAATAAAGCAGCATAGAATTATTTGTTGCTGTCGGATATCAAGACACGATTTCAGGTGAGAGTACTTATTTTCTGAAATTTTGATCTTCTGCTCCCTTTTGTGAGGAAATCAAAGAATATATGAGTACACTATACTACAGCCTTCTTTCTGATTAGCCACAGACAAAAGTACTCTTTTTATTCTTTGATTCCTCATAATGACATTTGGACAAAAGGGAGCCGAAGGTTAAAAATAAGTTTTTCTGGATCTTTATAATAACAGGAAAAATGACATTATATAGCTGTTTTAAAAATAATAGCTGAAAATATATATTTTTTGCATAACATAAAGGATATTATATAAAAAAAAATATACAAATTTTAAACTTTCTTTTGCGCTGGGTGTAAATAATTTCGGCCACAGGTCAAAAGTGATCTTCGCCGATAATAATTTGGAAAATTACCCATATAAATTCATCTGCTTCAGATTAATACTTTTTGATGATAACTTTTAAAGAAAATCGACATAGAGTATTCAATAATAATAACTCAATACATAACCAATTAATAGTAATGAAGAAGCAAATGAGATTAATTTAATTCAAATACCAATATGTTAATATTAAATGCGACTAAATTAAGCAACCTAAACGGTAATAATTCTATCATGAACTGCTTAAGTGCAGGTTCAAGCCCACCAAATTAAGAGCCCTCCTGTCATGACCCAATTTTTCCTCCGTTGGGTTTCGTGATGGAACCTAATATTAGGGACTAGGTAAGTCCAACATTTAACTGAATATCAACAATAATAAAGAAAGTCTAAAAGTCTCGATATAGAAATCTTTATAGAATTTACAATTTCCCAAACCGGTAGTACAAGTCATAAGCTCTACAGAGTTTACTATAACTTCTAAATAAAATTGTTTGAAAAATAAGTAAACAGTGTGAATATAAAATAGGAAGGTGACTCCGAAGCCTGCGAACGCAGCAACAGGTTTACCTTGAGTCTCCTTAGCAAGAATCCGCACAAATACTAACGAACAAAATACCTGGATCTGTACAAAATAATGTACAGAAGTGTAGCATGAGCACACCACAACGATGCCCAGTAAGTATCAAGACTAACCTCGGTGGAGTAGTGACGAGGAACAGTCAAGACACCTATTGGTCTAATAAAATGACAAGTATAAGTATAGGAACAACAAAACATGATATCTATATAAAGACTACGCGATATGGCTAGCGATACAAAAATTTGCAATAAGGAAGGAAACAACGTAACAGCGGAACATCATAATAAGGAATCAGAAGAGTGAACGGGAATATAAATCCAAATCCGAAATCACAAATACAGTAGAGACAAATAACAATTCAGCAACTACGACAATTTTCACAACAGGCCTTAGCCAACAAACTCCAATTAATTAGTCAAATCCTTCAAATATAAATCTTTCACCCATAAGTTTTCAAATAGAAATCTTTAGAATATAATCCTTCCCAATAAAGATATTTCGAAATATACTTCCCTCAAATAAATATCTTCCAAACACAGCTCTTTCAAAATAAATACCTTTCGAATATAACATTTTCAAATATATATCCTTCGATTATAGGTCACCCTGTGACACCTCATCTCATAATCATGCAATACGGGTCTCAATACCTGAACCCTAACACTTGGCATCCTATGCCCTCATCACACCTCATAACCGCACTGACGACTCACGTGCTAAATAGAGCCATTCTCACATGGAAGGCAAGTAAACAAGGGTGTGCGTCTATACTCAACAATATCAAGAAAACCTCTTATCCGATAAGGGTGCTTAGCTACGTGTATGCTTGTGCAAGTGTCCTAATATAGTTCATACCAGCTAGTAAGTATAAGGAAAAGAACGGACAACACATAGAATATTTACAAGAATGTAAGCACAGAAGATCAACGGCTCAGAACACAGATATAACAACAAGGGATCTCCTAGGATACCGTCCCGTAGTCCCTAACATAAATGTGTAGGGGGATCTCTCGAAAATACCGTTCCGTAGTCCCAAAGTAAATATGCAGAACATGGGGATCTCCCGGAATACCGTTTCGTAGTCCCAAAGTAAATATGCCGTGCAACCAATAGAGATAACAGTTACAGTACGGCAAAAACCTCGTGCATCACCACAACAAGTACAACAACAACAATGACAATAATACAAAGTACGATAAGTATATCAACTCAAGAACATTAAATCACAAAGAAATGGTAGAACTCGTTCACAAGGAATAACCACAGTAAAGAATTCTAGGCGTAAGGAGAACAATTCAACAAGGAGGGAACTAATATGCCACAACGATTCCACAATATACAGTTCAGCAATGAGAAAACTAACACGAGTCAAACTGTTCCAAATAAGGACAAGTCAACTAAAACATGAATATCTAGACAATATTTCACAATTCAATTAAAAATAGACAGCGGGAAGATAATCATATCCTTAATTAAGACTAAACAATTAAAGGATGAGATGATGATGATTTCAAATAAAAATAAGCAGTTGTGAAAAGATAGCATGACAATAGAAGAGGTAAAATCTTAAATTAAGTCAAATAAGAGTCAAATATGCAATAAGACTGAATCCTAAAATAATTAATTCTAATTTAAGCATGTAGAGGTGAAACTAGTAAATAGGAACTCAGTCATATCATGAACAACTTCATACACAGTGCATATAAGGATCTAAGAACCCTAAAAGGCCAGTTTTTTCACAAATAAGTTCGGGTATGCACTCATCACCTCGTGTACACAGACTACAATCAACATAAAAGACTCAAATCCTAAGGGAAAATCTCCACACAAGGTTAGGCAAGATACTTACCTCAAAGAAGACAAACTGATACTCTAGAATGAACTTCTCGGGTGAATTGACCTCCGGACGGCTCAAATTTAACCAAAATAACTTCAAAGCACAAATAAAACTCATAAGAAACTATTGCGGATCATAAAGTCTCAATTTTTAACAAAATCCAAAAATTGGTCCAAAAGTCGACCCCCGGGCCTGCACCTTGGAACTCGACAAATTCTACAAAAACTGAATACCCATTCCGATACGAGTTCAACCATACAAAATTTATCAAATTCTGATACCATTTGGTCCCTCAAATCATAATTTTTCATTTTTGAAAGATTTTACAATTTTCCCCCAAATTTTCCTTTAGATTACCATGAATCTGATGTTAAATCTAAGATATAATCACAAAATATAGTTGGAAATTGATTAGAGATACTTACCCAATGATTTAGTGTCGCGCCCCTTTTTCTTGCGAAATCGGGTTTCAACACGTGACAACTCTTTTAAGTAAGGTGTTAAAAGAGAGATTCGCCACCTAACAGTTTTTAAGGTGAGTTAGGGCACCTATTTTTGCAGATAACTCTGTTTCACTACTTTGCGCCACCAAAGATCGGGGTAAGGGCCCGAAATTACCTCGAAGAGAAGGTGCTAGGCACTCTTCGAGGTCCAAAACTGTGGGTCCCGGCCGAACGCGAATTATATGAATTAGTCTATGGGATCAAATAAACGAAGAGAGAGCACAAGAATTTAAGAAGTTTATTATAAACAGATTTTGAACAAAGGGTACAACTATTTTTAATTCTAATACGAAAAAGAAAGAAAGCGGGGGGGAGGGGTGGTCCTAAATTTTTTAGCATAAAGGATCACCCCGTGCGACATAATTAATACTTCGTAACTCCCTCCAGATGGGGTGTTACTCGTATTATTCAGCGGGCACAAACTATCATCTCCTGCTACCCGATTACTATCATTAAGTTGTTACATAAAGCGTACTAGTTTATTCTAAACCGTGCCTCATGCGTGCAATACCCGTCCCATGCCTATGGTTTAGGAGGCGTTTGGACCTCTATTTTGGGTGGTTCTAGACTTAACTTAGGTTACTCAAAAATGGGAAAACTAAGCGACATACAAAACAAGTTGGACTTCATATAAAAGTAGTTAATGGCTCAAGTTAGCCTCCACACTTAGACAACAAATGCACGCAAACAAATTAGGCATTTGACAGTTTCAGAATTGAGACGAGTTGGAACCATTAAGCCCTATAGACATGATTTCTATGCGACTCTGGAATTTTAATATGGAGGCAGTTTCAGATGTGAGGTGTTATTTTAGAGGCATGCTTTCGGAATAACTTTATTTTCAGGGAGTCTAGTATTGCGTACTAATTAATTAGATTACAGATTATAAGTGTTAAAAGCTATAGACATGATATCTAGGTGCAGTAGTTGGCAGTGATAACCATGGAAGGTATTCAGAATTACTTAATTTGATCCTATAGGCATGCTTTCTAATTGTGGTAACGAAACTGTGTTGAAAGTTCAATATCAGCACTTAAAGCGAGTGGGTTACCCTATATGAAGGATTCCTAACGATTAGCGATTGAAACTGATTTTTTATATACTTAGCTCCTATAGGCATGATTTCTAGATGAACATAAGTTAATATAATCCTATGATCATGATACCGAATGAACATGCCGCAATTGAAAGATTGGTCATTTCATTTCCTTTAGGCATGATATCTAATAAAATATATGAATCAGCACATGTTGAACGAATTGAACATTAAAGTACTATAGGCAGATTATCTAACACATAGATAAGTAGAATATGTTCAAGCAATTGAATACCTATAGGTAGGATCCCTACCCGTTTTGTGCAAACATTAGAATAAACCCATTTCCCCAATTCTACTAACACACCAATTGTTATTACATCATTATTACAGGCCCAATGAATGAAATAAATTACAAAGTTACCAAATAACTATAGTGGGCCTGCAGCAGGCCCTAAGTATACCCGGCCAGGCCAGGCCTTCAATTTCAAGTCCACATAGTTCAAAACAGTCCAGAAGTCATAGCCAGAATCCAATGACCATCAAAGATTCAAAAACAACCATGTACGCAAGCCCATTGGCTTATACAGTAAGTGAAATGGGACAAAATTAAGCAATTAGGACAAAATGGTAAGCAACCTTAGACCCTAGTGTGTCAGAGTTCCCAAGGGCTTCAAGAACCCAGGGCAGTGCTCACACTAGGGAGGTTAATAGAGGAGATTCAGAAAATGATTGTGGACCAAGTCCTAGTGTGTTAGAGTTCACAAGGGTCTCAATTGGACCCCGAGCAGTGCTTACACTAGGGAGGTTGGAATAACATAAGTGATACTGAGGGGGAGTGGAAAATAGCTAAGGGACAGAACTGAAGGGTACAAACATAGTCAAGTTGGGCACATAGAGCAAATAATCAAACAGGCTTTAGGTTTTAAGAACAGATTTAGCAAAGATTTAGAAAAATAGGTTCAACACCTAGTGCATAAGTAGTCACACATTAACAAACATGTTTGCAGGATTGGAATACACAGACTCGTAATAAGGAAAAGGTTCATATTATGTTAAGAATATATCCCAGTGTCATAAGATAGCCATGTTAACTTCACATCAGGCAACAGAACAACATTTAGACATAGTAGGGAAGCACAAATTATGGCAACATACTGGTGAATCAAGTGAGCCAAAACATGCTAAGGGGTATATTAACTGAGAACTAGTCATGGTTGATAGAACAGGATCATGACACAGAACTAAAACATACTAGCTATGTAAGATTGCCATTATAGAGATTTAGAACAAAAAGGGAAGATAAACTCATGTCATAGAGTAAGTGTAAGCATTAAGGCCTAACCTAATAGACCAATTAACTAAGGGAAGTCCAAATTATGCAGATGGAGCATATTCAAATAACAGAATGGACAACCTTAAGAAGAATTAAACACTAAAGAGATGCTAACAAGTGCAAAGGTCACATACATCAGTAGTTCATAACACATTGGCCAAATGAAATTAAGAGAATCTTGATTACTTGAATTAGGCTTAGACATGTTTCAAACTAGCAACATTATGAAGTCAAATGTTAAAAAGACCTAAAACTGAGGTAAAGCAAATAGAATTGCATGCAACAATAACCCAACAACACATTAAGCTATGTACTTCAGAAGTGAAAAACATATGCAAGTTGCAGATACACAGGAACGAAATTGCAAAGGTTCAGTAACTCACCAGTTAAACGAAAAAACAAGAAAGAACAAAGTCCACAGTAGCAAGAACCCTGAATTTCTGGCCTTTCCTTTCAGCCATCCAAGAACCAGAATATAGAACAAGAGTATTAGAGAACCAAGAGTAGTAATTTCAGTTTTTTTTTTGTAAATCTATAAACGATTCCAGTCTTGTCCTAAAGGGGAATAGGGAGGGGTTTATATAGTAGTAGAAATTAAACAAGTAAATAAGGAAACATTGCAAAATCAACCATAAATAAGGAAGCCATACATGCAGAATCAATAAAATCGGATTTAGGGAAAACTAGGTAAACCCTAATTTTAGGGAAAGCAAATATTGACAGAAATATAACAAAAATCGGTCAAACGGTAGAATGTAGGACGAACATAGACATATTAACACTTAAAATCAGAGAATCGAACCAATTTTGGTTCGATCTAAAGAGATCTAGAAACCCTAGTTTTAGGGTAAATACGAACCAACAGAAGATATATAGGGATTAATAGAACAAGAGTGAATATAGACGGAATAGCAGGAAAGTCAAGGATTTGAACTGACTTTGGTTCAATTTTGACAGGATTTGCTTGCCATGTTTAGGCAAGCAACTAGGTAACACCATAGACGAACCACCAGTAGTAAGAGGAGACCAATAAGGTAAGCAAATAATGGTAAAATCCCATTATCAACAGGATTAGGAGAGGTTGAGAGATACATCGGCTAGGGTTTGTAGAAGAAGAGAAGTGGGGTTTGAGAGAGTATGAGGGCGGCGGTTTGTGAGAAATGGGGTTAGGGTTAGGGGTTTTGGGTAGTTAAATGGGGGTGGTTTGATGTAGGGCGTTGATATTATAGATCAACGGCCATGATTTTAAAATGGGACTGGCGGGATTAAAAAACGGGTACCGACCGGGTCATGGGTTGGGTTAATTTGGTTTGGATGGGGTATTTCGGGCTGGTGTATTGGGTGATTGGGCTGAGGTTGGTCCGACAATAGGTAGAATTTAGGCTAGTATTTAAATACCCATATTCTAGCAAAAAATAATTTATAAAATAATTAATAAATAACAAAAAATATAATTTATGCACTAAAATTATTTAATAATAATAACTTAACATTATAAAAATATAAAAGATATTTTTTCATAGATATCGTAATTTTACATGAATATGGGCTATTATTACAAAAAATATGCAATTAGCCTAAAAATGCAAATATAATTATAAAAAATGCAGTAAAATAATTAAAAACATACATATTGGTATAAATGATGAGTTTGGATGATTAAATCACCATAAAATAATTTGAAGGATAATTATTGGGTATTTATATAATAAAATGCGGAAATAAATTGATTTAGAGTATTTAAAAAATTATGGAAAATTATGAAAAACACTTATATATGCTAATAAACCAAATGACGATGCATATGCACTGTTTTGAAAGTATATATACATATATAAAATATGAGACAAAAATTGGGTATCAACAGCTGCCCCTCTTTACCCGGGAATGATGAAAGAGTTATCGGGTAAAGAAATAATGACCGATTTTGACCGAATGGGGTGATTTTAAAAATAGAGGCCGAACTTTGGTTTTTGAGTTGCCTACATATCCTTTGTTTTACAGGAATCAGGCCTTGTAGTTCTGGATCCAACGGTGAACGAAACCGATGGAGTTATTATAGGAATGGTTTTACGTTTCGAAAAAGGTTCTTTTGGGAAGGATAGTATCGGATGGATATATACGTAGTTATGAATGTGATTCTGAAACATAACAGATGTGTTATAGAGCAAGTATCTGAATAGCCATAGAGTAAGAAGCGGGAATTGATAATGCTTGGTTACGTTTAAAACATTTGCAGAATGTGAACGTTATGCACAGAAACCTGAGCGAAGGTTGCTCCCATTTGAAGAACGGTTACCTCCTGGATTTCCTGCAAAACTTAAAACACAATGCATGCAAATATATATGGATTATTGTGAGAATTTAAACATGATGCAAATTCTCTTTGGACCATGGAGATTGTCTTTGGACGGTGAGGATGATGTCCTTAGACCATGACTTCCCTGGCCATGAATCATGAGATAAGAGATTCGCAGGCCATGAAATGATGTTCTCGGGCCATGAGAATAGTGCCTCTAAACCATGACGCCTTTGAATAATGGTGTGCAATATTGAGAGATCCTCAGGCCATGACATGGTGTCTTCAGGCTATAAGGATAATACCTTCAGACTATGATGCCTTTGGACAAAATGGCGATGTTTCAGCCCATGAAATGCAAAGACATAATGATGGGTCATATAAGATAAACAAGATAGAGCTTAGTCTTGCATAATATTGGGACAGAGCTTAGCCCCGGGAAGGCAAAACAGCGCTAGGTTTCACGTAGCATAGCATTTGGCATCAGGCAAGGAAAGGCAGAGCTTAGCCTTATGCAATTGAGGAGGCATGACTTAGCCTCATGCAGGAAAGGGAGACAATGCTTAGTCTCATGCAATTAGGAGACAGTGCTTAGTCTCGATGCAAGGAAAGGCAGTTCTTAGCCTTATGCAATTTAGAGAGGCAATGCTTAGCCTCATGCAAGAAAGGAGACATGGCTTAGTCTCATGCAATTAAAGGAGACAGGGCTTAGTCTCATCCAATGGAAGGCAGTGCTTAGCCTTATGCAATTAGGGAGGCAATGCTTAGCCTCATGCAAAAGAGGATACAGGGCTTAGTCTCATGCAGGGGAAGACAGTGCTTAGCCTTATGTAGTTGAGGAGGCAGGGCTTAGCCTTATGCAAGAAGAGGAGACAGGGCTTAGTCTCATGCAAGAAGAGGAGACATAGCTTAGTCTCATGCAATGGAAGGCAGTGCTTAGCCTTATGCAATTGAGGAGGCATGGCTTAGCCTCATGCAAGAAGAGGAGACCGGGCTTAGTCTCATGCAATGGAAGGCAATGCTTAACCTTATGCAATTGAGGAGGCAGGGCTTAGCCTCATGCAAGGAGAGGAGACAGTGATAGCAGAGTATTTTCTTATCTGGAGACATGTTTGCATTTGGCAGCCTTGTCGTTATGAAGATAGTGATTTTGATATGTGTATGCTTGCGAATACTCCTGATATGTTCATTGTGCCTGCACCAAAGGAAAACCATGAGTTTTGCAAGGAAGTTGGTTCATGCCTTCGCTTGCTTGCTTTGCTTTGCTCCGTTGCTCCTGTTCGAGTTACCCTAGGTAACACCTGGCTTCCATAGAAATAAAGTTTTTCAAAAAATATGCATGCGCTTTGACAAACGTAGTTAAAAATGTAGTAGTATGCAATATCAAGTAAATTAGATGAATCAATGACTGTGACACTTTAGAAACATTGCGACTTCTCTGCAGTAGAATTTTGAGGGTCCTCCTCAAAATTCTGCCCCAGTTTAATAAGCAATTCTTTGATCGTTCTGCATATGATAAAGTTGGCTGGACTTGCCAGTTTCTGACCATAGGGAAAATGAAGATTTTATTAAGATGTGACCGAACCCACAGGGCTGCCTACGTATCCCCTCTTAAATGGGAATCAGGTCAAGCGTAGTTCAGTTTCATCAAATAAAGAAATGTAAACAATCCTAAACATAGTATCTTTTGACTGCGTCTGAACTGATAGGCTTTGGCCAAATTTCTCCATCCATTTCTGCAAGTATGAGTGCTCTTCCTGTTCGTCCTCTGTGAACCATTAGGGCCCTTGCCACTTAGGTGAAAATTTTCCTTTGGCTTAATCTTGATGCGGGAAGATCCGCTTTAGCACCAGCTGCCCCGATGCGAATTGTCTGGGTCTGACCCTTTTGTTGAAAGCTCTGGGCATTCTGTTTTGATAAAGCTGACTGTGGCATACCGCATTCATTCTTTTCTCGTCAATAAGAGCTAATTGTTCGTAACGACTTTGTATCCATTCTGCATCACTAAGTTCTGCTTCTTGTATAATTCTCAGAGAAAGAATTTTAACTTCGGCGGGAATGACAACTTCAGTACCGTAAGGCAAATGGTAATTTCTCATGCCATTGCTTGTGGTTGTCTGCCATCTTCCTTAGAGTTTTCTTGATGTTCTTGTTGGCGGCTTCCACGGCTCCATTCATTTGAGGTCTGTATGCCGTGGAATTCTTATGCTTGATCTTGAAGGTTTCACACATAGCTCTCATTAAGCCGCTGTTGAGGTCGGCGGCTTTGTCGGTGATGATGGATTCTAGAACCCCGAATCGGCATACAATACGATCCCTGTTTCGTCCAAATTGGGCTTGGCTTATTCTCAAAATTTTCCACCTCTCCGACAATTTTCTTAGGTATTATATCTTCTTCTTCTGTTTCCTCTCAATCGCTATCCTTATGTTGCGTTGTCTCATTACATGTCACAGTCGCCGGTTCATCAGGATAAGTAATAATAAACTGTAGAGAGAAAATGTAAAGGATAATAATAAATACTAAAATAGCAATGCATTAGATAAATCTTGGAAACATCAAACAAATACGGCTCGATGACTCGAGCGATTATTTCAAAACAAAATACGTCCAAAACGAAATACTGAAAATGTCTTAAATGCTGAAAATTGCTTTTAAAAATAGATCATGCTAATTCCCAGGCTACCCAGGAACTCGATGGGCCCGGGACGGTGCAGCAGTCCAGTTCTTGAGAACAACTCCCTTTCCCACGGTCTGAATTATAAGGTCTTCTTCCTCCTCCTCCTCAACTATTGCATTGCAGTCCATGTCTTCATCATCCAGAAATAGATTCCTCAGACCAGCTAAAGCCTCATCTTCTTCAGATCCCCATGTCACGTCAGTTTGTTGAAATGTCTGGTGCAGATGCGTTATTGGCTGTTCAAGAGGGTAATAAGAACCACGCGATGGTGGCGGCCAATCCTGATACTCGTGCCAGGTGTATTCATATCCAAGCCCAAAAGTTATGTCGTGACTCTTTAGCTGTATCGGTTTGGTGATCCCTTAGAGATTCTTGCTGAGACCCTTGCGGGGTTCATATCCAATCCATGACAATATGCTTTCAATCTTATTACTCCACCATTTGTCTTTCTCAATTGCATTGACGCGCTCAATGCGATGGTACGTTTCTCCACCCAACTTCCTTCTATTCTCGACAACCAAAAGAGTTTGATTGGTGTAAATGGGGTTACTCCCATCTCTGTGGATGATTACTTCTTGATGGTTCTATTCAAACTTCACAACATTATGTAGAGTGGAGGCTACAGCCCCAGCAGCATGTATCTAAGGACGTCCCAACAACAAATTGTATGTGGCGGATATGTCCAATACTTGAAATTCAACGTCAAACCAAGTCGGGCCCATCTACAAACATAGGTTAATTTCCCCGATCGTGGCCCTCTAGGACCCATCGAATTCTTTCACGTTCATAATTCCTGTTCGTATCTTATGCAAGCCTTTACCCAACCTTTTCAAAGTAGTTAACGAACAGATGTTGAGACTCGAACCCCCATCTATTAAGTCTCTAGCAATGAATTTGTCCTCAAACTGTACCGTGATATGCAGTGCTCTGTTGTGACTCAGTCCATCGGGCGGCAATTCGTCTTCGTGAAAAGTGATCTTGTGGCTTTCCAATACTTGTCCCACCATGTTGGCCATTTCTCCACTAGTGATATTATTGGGTACATAAGCTTCGTTCAACACTTTCATCAATGCATTCCTATGCGCCTCGAAATTATGTAGTAGTGATAGAATGGATATCTGAGCATGGGTTTTGTTCAGATGATCAACCACAAAATACTCTCTTGCTTGCACCTTTCTCCAAAGATTGTCAGGGCCAGTTTCGATGATAGGCTGCTTGGGAGCGGCTTCTTTACTTATTCCTCCCAAATGCTCGAGTGTGTAAACCCTGCAGGTCCTGGTCATACCTTGTTTGGCACCTGTTTCTTCCATTTTCCCTTTTCCTTTCCTTCTCGCCTTTGCAGCATAGTCCCATGGTACGACATTGGAATTAAAGGACAGTGTGGGTGCTACCATCACGGTGAAGGGTGGTCACTTCCCCCTCAAACGGAGTTGGCGTGGCTGGGGTCGTTGTCACTTCATCCTCAGACGGGGTTGGTGCAGCTATTTCGACCTCAAGTGGTGACTAAATCTGTACCACAATAGGTGTGAGAATGACTGGAGATATTTTAGGTTCATCCCCTTCACGAATGAGCCCGATTGATTCCTCTGATTCTAATTCTTCGTCAGTTTCTATCACATTTACCCCTTCGCCTTCGTGATCCGGGAGAGGATTGCTGCCGACATTAGGTGAGACCTCTTTTGCTTGTATAACCTTGGTGTTAATCAGCATCTGGATCTTATCCTTCAAAGTGCGACATTCATCAATAGTATGACCCTTCATGCCCGAGTGATAGGCACATGTATTGTTCGGATTAACCCACTGAGAAGAGTATTCCATAGCAACACCGGGAATGGGGGTGACATAACCGGTAGCCTTCAGTCTCTCATACAACTGATCGATGGGTTCAGCAATAGGAGTGTATTGTCTAGGTGGTCTACGGTCAAAATTTGGTCTAGGTTTTTGGTAATTTTGGCGAGCTGGTGGTGGTGAGTGGTAATATATAGGTTGGGTGTTATATGTATGGTAAGTGGCGGTGGGTTGTTGGTATCTGGGAGGTGAAGGCTGATATGTAGGTGGTGGTGTTTGGTATGTGAGGGGAGACTTCGGACCTTGGGCTACCATTACTGCACTAACTTCTTTCTTTTTAGAGATACCTCCCAACTACAAGGCTTTGTTTGTAGCTTGGAGTTCCTCAAAATTTATCACCATTCCGCTTTAATTCCTTCCTCTATTCTTTCTCCCCGTTTGATTATATCAGAGAACTTATGGTTTTCAATGACCATCAACCTTTCATAGTATTGTGGATCTTGAGCTCTGACGAAGAACTTATTCATCTGTTCTTCTTCCAGTCTGGCCTTACCAATGCAGCTTCCGACCTCCATCGAGTAGCATACTCGCGGAAAGTTTCTGTGGGCTTCTTCTTAAAATTTTGAATGTAGAAGACATCTGGCGTATTTTCTGTATTGAACCTGAACTAATCCATAAAATCTAACGCCATGCTCACGCATTTAACCCATTTCTTCGGGTTTTGACTGATGCACCAGGACAGGGCATCTCAAATGAGTCTCCTCATGAACAGCTTCATGTGGATTCTTTCATCTTTACTAACCCCTACGAGCTTCGCACAATATGTTCTCAAATGCACCTTCGGATCACCTGTCCCGTCGAACATTTTGGACTTAGGAGGTTTGTAACCCTCTGGTAGTTCTACGTCCGCCTGAATACACAAACTTCATAATTCAGACCTTTGATGCCTTTACCACCTTCAGCACCTTGAACTCGACTAGTAAGTTTCTTGAGTTCTTCCGCCATATTCTAGATGAGCAGGTCCTTCTCGGTGGATTTGGGTATATATAAGGTTTTTTGTGGAGTGTGGGGTAAAGTTTCTACGTATATGGGGTTGATTTTATGGACTCCAAGGATTTGGGTATAGTGGTGGGTTGAGTTTTGGGGATCAGGGGTAGGTTGTGGTGCATTTTGAGGAGTGTGGTAGGTGGTGGTTTGTGGATACTGAGTCGGGTGGTGATGATGTTGTGGAGGGGCCGGTACTGGTGGAGGATTAGGATTTTGAGGAGGTGTGGCACATTGATGAGGTGCGGGAGGATTTTGTTGGTTTTGTGTGTTCTGGGGAGGTGCAGCATTTTGGGCGTTTTGTTGGTTGACGTCGGGGACATTCTGGGTAAGGGAAAGGTTTGCCAAGTTTCGGACCTACTCAAGTTCCCCTTGTAGCTCCAGTATCTTTTGTTCCAACCGTAAAACCAAGTCATTTTGTGCCGGAGTACTTCGACCATCCGAAGTCTTGACATTCTCTGCATGCGTAGCATTGTCTTTCTTGATACCACTATCATCATCCATTCTGGCTTTTCCCTTGCTTTTTAGGATCACTTGGGGGAGGAGGAGGTGGAGGATCTCTAGATCTGGTGTGATATGCTGATGTTGCCAGTATGCACGAACCAACCTTAGGGGATGGGAATAAACAAATAAAGAAAAGAAGAAAACAAAAAGGTAAACAAGTCAGTAAGGAGTATTAAAAGGATGTTTGCGGTATTTAAACACATATTGCGGAATTATAAACTCGCGTTCTAATTTGGGGACCTCATTATGCCCGAGGTAGGCCTAAGCGACAAACAGATTTGGAGAAAATTGATGCCAATAACTACGTCATTTCATTAATATGATAAATGAACCAAATCTCAACTAAAACGATAATAATTATAAAGAGTCACTAATGGCATGTGCTTTATTACAACCAAAGTCTAAAACAAGTCTAGAAAGCAAGTAAAACATGATTCCTAATCTATTTTGTCCCAGGGGGACCTTCTCCATGCTTGGCCTTCTTTGCTTCATCGATCAGATTTCCCCGGTCGCGCATGTCCAACAGCAGATATGCCCTTGCTAGGAGCCCTCCTTCATTGCCATCCATGTTTTTGACAGCTTGCAACCCTGTTTCGCATCTTCCCTTCAAGCTCCATCAGACCTTGCTTTAAATATTCCAACCTCTCTGTTGACTTAGTAGGTATTTCTCTCCACTCGTTGATTGCTTCCATGTCCACTTTATGTTGTTCCAAATGCCTGGCTTCAGACTCGAAAACCCTTTTGCGCAGCATCCTGTATTTGACTTGTGCTTCAGCAGCATCGTCTGTAACCCTATTTGTCAGATTAATCCCTGGCTAGACATCCCCCGATATATCATCTACCAACCATGATGGATAGAAATGCACATGGCCGGCATGATACAAATCCGACTCGATGGTATCTTTCTCCATAATGATCTTTTGATGCTACATGTGTTGTGCCTCGAACATAAATGGAATGGCATTCCCCTGGAAGTCTGCTTTGTACTAAACCATTTTGGAAACTCGTGGTATAACCTGTTTTCTCCCAGCTTGTCTCGTAACCCTGATAGGAGCATAATGATAGATTCCTCTCAACCCGATTAGCACTAGACAAGGAGTATCTCTCGACCTGATGATGAATTCACTACTAGGGAACCATTCGAACATCCAATGTACCTTGTCATCAGTCAGATTGCTGAAGAAATGTGCCCATCTCATTACGTTTTTCGGTTGCGCAAACCTGTTTGGGATAATGGTCATTCTCTTCAGATGGTGATAGGCTATGTGGTCATTCCATGGTCGTCGCAGAAATTCTTGACGGCATTCTCCTCTCTGAAGGTGTTCCGACAACCATACTTGCAGCAATAGATTGCAACCCTCAAAATGCCTATACCCCTTTGTGCAACGGTCTAAAGCTCGATACATATCAGCCAGAATCATAGGGACAATAGTGTAAGTCTGCCCCTCAATCCCCTCCATTAAAGCCTTAGTGACCATCGCTAGGCGAGTGTGGATCCTTTCTCCTCGTATTAGAAATACCAGCATCCCCAGAAAACAGACAATGAACACTAAAACTCGGCGGTGAGTCCAACCCAAAGAAGTAATGGCAAACTCATCATGACAAAGGTGGTATGACTTGCTGTGTCCATAAAATTCATAGAGGAAATCGAACGGTATGTAAGACTTCTTCAGACAGACTAAATCATCATTCTTCCTGAAACCCATCATTTTCAAGAAACCTCTAGGAGTGCAGTTTTCCGGTACCAACAAACCAGGGCTATCCCATGGGAGCCCAGCGAAACCTCCTATTTTTTCTAAAAGGGGAGTCATTTCTATGTCACCAAAACAAAAAGCGACTCTCTTCTCATCCCAAAACATAGTGGCGGCCTCGATTAACGCATTGTTTGGCTGAATGTCTAGCATAGAGGGTAAATTCTTGAGGACTCTTTTCACATGGTTTTTGTCACTTGGTGCGAGATTTTCCCACCAATCTAGCAGCAAAGGTGGGATATTTTGAACCATGCCGAACCTAAGGACTTCGTGCCTCATTTCTGCAAGACAAATAAAGTTAGCCCTTTCTCCCTCCAGATTTGGCTATTTACATGTTAATGATCAACATATTGGCATGCTTGCTCCAAATAATGCACAGATCGTGATTGTGTCCAGTGGGATTATGGAAATCCCGGCGGACTTTGGACAAGGTTTGTCTTAGCGAGTTATTACGCGGATAATGTTCTAACCCATACTAGGTTTGGACATGATGCATGCACAATTAATATTAGAGTGGGGGTTTCTAGAAGAGTCTAGACCGGTACCCTCAAGCAAAAAAATTGAGAGGGAAAGGCACGGAAGCGTCGACTGCACCGCTGATCGACTAGCTTTATCGCAAATAAGACTTTCCAAATTTAAAGGGTGATTTAGGAAGAGTGGGAACACTCATCAAGTGCCGCTATGGTATTAACTACGCACGAGTGGAATACGATGTGGAGCATGCTTAATGCAAAGATAAAATAACACGTTGTCAAATATTTTTGCATGATGAAAGCAATAAATGTAGTATTGAATGAAACGTAAAGACACAGAAAGAAAGAAAAACAAGGAAGAAGTTAGTTCGCGCAATGTGAAAATTGTAATAAAGTAGATAAGGGAGTGAGGGTGGGGAGAGACATGATGTATAAATTCTTAAATAATGTTTAAAGGAAAATGCATGTTATGACCAAATTGAGCAGAGATTTGCATATGAATTCAAACAAAGGGGAAACGGGAAAAGGGTGTACAAGTAGTTAATAGAAGGGAAACGGGAGTGGGGTATTCATGTAACAACAAAGATAATAAACATATGCTTATCAGAGAAGACTAATTCATAAAGATCAAGTTCGCTTATGGTAAAAGCCTAAAATTTCCCAGCAGAGTTGCCATGCTGTCGCGCCCCTTATTCTCGCGAAATCGGGTTTCGACATGTGACAACTCTTTTAAGGAGGGTGTTAAAAGAGAGAGTCGCTACCAAAGATCGGGTAAGGGCTCGAAATTACCTCGAAGAGAAGGTGTTAGGCACTCTTCGAGGTCCACAACTGTGGGTCCTGGCCGAACTTGAATTATATGAATTAGTCTATGTGACCAAATAAACGAAGAGAGAGCACAAGAATTTAAGAAGTTTATTATAAACAGATTTTGAACAAAGGGTACAACTATTTTAGATTCTAAAAGGAAAAAGAAAGAAAGCAGGGGGGGGGGGGGTCCTAAATTTTTTAGCATAATGGATCACACCGTGCAACATAAATAATACTTCGTAACTCCCTCCAGATGGGGTGTTACTCGTATTATTCAACGGGCACAGACTATCATCTCCTGCTACCCGATTACTATCTTTAAGCTGTTACCTAAAGCATACTAGTTGATTCTAAACCGTGACTTATGCGTGCACTACCCGTCCCATGCCTATGGCCCAGGAGGTGTTTGGACCTCTATTTTGGGTGGTTCTAGACTTAACTTAGGTTACTCAAAAATGGGAAAACTAAGCGACATACAAAACAAGTTGGACTTCGCATAAAAGCAGTTAATGGCTCAAGTTAGCCTCCACACTTAGACAACAAATGCACGCAAACAAATTAGGTATTTGACAGTTTCAGAGTTGAGATGAGTTACAACCAATAAGCCCTATAGACATGATTTCTATGTGACTCTAGAATTCAAACATACAGGCAGTTTCAGATGTGAGGTGTTACTTTAGAGGCATGCTTTCTGGATAACTTAATATTTCAGGGAGTCTAGTATTGCGTACTATTTACTTAGATTACAGATTATAAGTCTTCAAACCTATAGACATGATATCTAGGTGCAGTAGTTGGCAATGATAACCATGGAAGGTATTCAGAATTACTTAGTTTGATCCTATAGGCATGCTTTTTAATAGTGGCAACGAAATAGTGTTGAAAGTTCAATATCAGCACTTAAAGCGAGTGGGTTACCCTATATGCAGGATTTCTAACGATTAGCGATTGAAACTAATTTTTTTATACACTTAGCTCCTATAGGCATGATTTCTAGATGAACATAAGTTAACAGAATCATATGATCATGATATCGAATGAACATGATGCAATTGAAAGATTGGTCATTTTATTTCCTATAGGCATGATATCGAATAAAACATATGAATCAACATATGTTGAATGAATTGAACATTAAAGTTCTATAGGCAGGTTATCTAACACACAGATAAGCAGAATATGTTCAAGCAATTGAATACATATAGGCAGGATTTCTACTCGTTTCGTGCAAGCATTACAATAAACCCATTTCCCCAATTCTACTAACACCCCAATTGTTATTACATCATTATTATATGGCCAATGAATGAAATAAATTTCAAAGTTACAAAATAACTATATTGGGCCTGCAGCAGGCCCAAAGTACACCCGGCCAGGCATGGCCTCCAATTTCTTGTCCACATAGTTCACAACAGCCCAGAAGTCATAGCCAGAATCCGGTGACCATCAAAGACTTAAAAACATCCATGTACACAAGCCCATAGGCTTATTTAGCAAGTGAAATGGGACAGAATTGAGCAATTAGGACAAAGTGTCAAGGAACCTTAGACCCTAGTGTGTCAGAGTTCCCAAGGGCTTCAAGAACCCAGGGCAGTGCTCGCACTAGGGAGGTTAATAGAGGAGATTCAAGAAATGACTGGGGACCAAGTCCTAGTGTGTCAGAGTTCACAAGGGTCTCAATTGGACCCCGAGCAGTGCTCACACTATGGTGGTCAGAATAGCATAAGTGATAATGAGGAGGAGGGGACAATAGCTGAGGGACAGAGCTGAAGGGTACAAACATAGTCAAGTTGGGCACATACAACAAATAATCAAACATGCTTTAGGTTTTAAGAACAGATTTAGCAAATATTTAGAAGAACAAGTTCAACACCTAGTGCATAAGTAGTCACACATTAACAAACATGTTTGCAGGATTGGAATACACATACTCATAATAAGGATAAGGTTCAAATTATGTTAAGTGTATGTCCCAGTGTCATAAGATAGCCATGTTAACTTCACATCAGGAAACAGAACATCATTTAGACATAGTAGGGAAGCACAAATTATGGAACCATACTGTTGAATCAAGTGAGCCAAAATATCCTAAGGGGTGTATTAACTGAGAACTAGTCATGGTTGATAGTACAGGATCTTGACACAAAATTAAAACATACTACCTATGAAAGATTGCCATTATAGAGATTCAGAACAGAAAGGGAAGACAAACTCATGTCATATAGTAAGTGTAAGCATTCAGGCCTGACCTAATAGACAAATTAACTGAAGGAAGTCGAAACTATGCAGATGGAGCATATTCAAATAACAGAATGGACAACTTTAAGCAGAATTAAACACTAAAGAGATGCTAACAGGTGCAAAGGTCACATACAACAGTAGTTCATAAAACATTGGCTAAACGAAATTAAGAGAATCTTGATTACCCGAATTAGGCTTAGACTTGTTTCAAACTAGCAACATTATGAAGTCAAATGTTAAAAAGACCTAAAACTGAGGTAAAGCAAATAAAATTGCACACTAGAGTAACCCAACAACACATTAAGCTATGTATTCAGAAGTGAAAAACATATGCAAGTTGCAGATACGTAGGAACAAAATTGCAAAGGTTCATTAACTCACCAGGTAAAAAAAAATAAGAAAGAACAAAGTCCACAGTAGCAAGAACCCTGAATTTCTAGCCTTGGCTTTTAGCCGGCGAAGAACCAGAATATATAACAAGAGTATTAGAGAACCAAGAGTAGTAACTTCAGTTTTTTTAGTAAATCTATTAACGCTTCCAGTGTTGTCTTAAAGGGGAATATGGAGGGGTTTATATAGTAGTAGAAATTAAACAAGTAATCAAGGAAACACTGTAAAATAAAACATAAATAAGGAAGCCATAGCATGCAGAATCAATAAAACTGAATTTAGGGAAAACTAGGTAAACCCTAATTTTTAGGGAAAGCAAATATTGACAGAAATATAACAAAAATCGGTCAAACGGTAGAATATAGGATGAACATAGACATAATGACACTTAAAATCAGAGACTCGAATCAATTTTGGTTCTATCTAAAGAGATCTAGAAACCCTAGTTTTAGGGTAAATACGAATCAACAGAAGATATACAGGGATTCATACATATAATAGAACAAGAGTGAATATAGACGGAATAGAAGGAAGGTCAAGGATTTGAACCGACTTTGGTTCAATTTTGATGAGATTTGCTTGCCATGTTTAGGTAAGCAACTAGGTAACACCATAGACGAACCACCAGTATTAAGAGGAGACCAATAAGGTAAGCAAATAATGATAAAATCCCATTATCAACGGGATTAGGAGAGGTTGAGAGATACATCGGCTAGGGTTTGTAGAAGAAGAGAAGGGGGGGGGGGGTTGAGAGAGTATGAGGGCGGCGGCTGTGAGAAATGGATTTAGAGTTAGGGGTTTTAGGTAGTTAAAAGTGGGTGGTTTGGTGTAGGCCGTTGATCTTAGAGATCAACGACCAGGATTTTAAAATGGGACTGGGCGGGATTAGGAAACGGGTACCGACCGGGTCATGGGTTGGGTTAATTTTGTTTGGGCTGGGGTATTTTGGGCTGGTGTTTCGGGTGATTGGGCTGAGGTTGGTATGAAAATAGGCAGAATTTGGGCTAGTATTTAAATACCCTATATTTTAGCAAAAAATAATTTAGAAAATAAATAATAAATAAAAAAAATTTATTTATGAACTAAAATTATAAATATAATAACATAACATTATAAAAATATAAAAAGATATTTTTTGCATAAATATCGTAATTTTACATGAATATGGGCTATTATTGCAAAAAAATGTGTAACTAACCTAAAAATGCAAATGTAATTATAAAAAATGCAGTAAAATAATTAAAAACATAAATATGGGTATAAATGATGAGTTTGGATTATTAAATCACCATAAAATAATTTGAACGATAATTATTGGGTATTTATATAATAAAATGCAAAAATAAATTGATTTAGAGTCTTTGGAAAATTATGGAAAATTATATAAAACACTTGTTTATGCTATAAACCAAATGATGATGCATATGCACAATTTTGAAAGTATATATACAAATTTAAAATATGAGGTAAAAATTAGGTATCAATATTTGGTATGAAAATCTTCTCTTAAAATCGCCCATCCTCGGACCTAGGGTTCAAAATATGATAAAATGAAGCTAAGTCCCGAATGGGAATCTTAATACCAGCCTCAGATGTCGCATTTGCGACATCTGGATCGCAAATGAGAATCTCGCAAATGCGACATAAATATCGCAAATGCAAAGGCTGGCCAGCTCTGATCAGGTCGCAAATGCGAGCTCTAAGATGTTCGCAGAAGCGACAGTTGCGTCGCAAATGCGGAGCTGCTTAGTCGCAAATGCGATGAAGTTGTTCGCAATTGCGAACTCCCCTACCCCAGCCCAGCTTCGCAAATGCGAGAATGATCTCGCAAATGCGATCATCGCACAAGAACAGAGACACCAGCACAGCTGAATCTTCTTCCAACACTCCGAAACGCGTACAAAACACATCCGAGCCCTCGGGGCTCCATGCCAAACATCCACGCAAGTCTGAAAACATAACACAAACTCGCTCGCGCGATTGGAACACCAAAATAACCTTTAGAACCATGCATCGGATGCCAAAACGCATGAAAATCACCATGAACTTCAAGAACTCCTAAAACCAAGGATCCGGACCATATCAAATCAACTCCGAACGACACCAAATTTTGCAGGCAAGTCCCAAATGACGAGATGGAGCTGTTCCAACTCTCGGAATTGCATTCCAACCCTAATATCACAAAAGTCAACTATGGGTCAAACTTCTCCATTTTCCAAATTTCAACTTTTCCAACTTTCGCCGAAATGCCTCAAATTACCCTACGGACCTCCAAATCTGAATCCGAACGCACGCCTAAGTTCAAAATTACCATACGAAGCTGCTGACATCATCTCATTCTGGAGCCGCTTACACAAAAGTCAAATTCCGGTCAAATTCTCACCGCTTATGCTTTCAAAACTAGATTCCTTCTTCCAATTTGTTTACCGTGAAAATGGCAATAACAATTAAATTTATTGATGGGACTCTAAAAATATGTAATCTATTTTTATGATAGTTGTTTAAGCAGATGATGCTAAGTGTATGAAGTTTAGAGACAAAATGCAAGCTAAAATAGAGTTACAATTGAACCGATGAGCTAAACAATCGGGGCCTCGGACTGACCGATTGGGGCCTCGAGGTCGATTCCTGGGCTCGGGCTCAAGCTATTAAGGGTAATCAGGGAAGGGCTAACAGTTGTAAATTAATTAGCGAAGGCTCTTTATCACCAATAATAAGCAATAAATGAAGAACAAGTATGAAAGTAATAAATAAGAGCAACAATATCGAGAGAGTATGTTAGAGAGAAAAAAGAGAGAGTTCTTGTGTATTTCGTGTGAACAATTGGAACAACCGTGATTACAAAGTATCAAAGACCCCCTTTCTATAGGAGGGGAATCCACTCATAGTACAAAATATATTAATGACAAAGAAGTAGAGATGGGACAGCTAGCTAACGTCATGATGTAGGTTCAGACTAACCGCTTCAGAATAGCTTGGCAGAGTTATCGACCCCGGCTGCATTCCTTGGGAACTCCCCTCTTTCCTAATATAGTTGTTGGTATACACTGCCTCGAGGTCGAAACTCGACAGCCCTCGAAGGTAAGTCTCGAACCTCGAGAAGTACGTTCGCGGGGCACCCTAATGACGGGGAAATCGGACCCTCTCGGTTTTGCCGTACATAGATAGTCTCCACGTTTCTTACAGTGAAAGTGATAAGAAATGACCTTGAATTTCTTCCTCCTCCGGTACTCTCGTAACGGCATCAGTCACAAGGTGTCAAGATACGATACGTATGCAGCCTCGAAAAATCTCCGGATTGACTATGGCAGTTGGCTGTCTCTTGGCTTTCTGCAATGCGCATGCGGAGCTTCTATAAATACTCCCCTTCTTATTTTCTATAACTCATTGTATTCCCAAACCCCAAAAAAGGTTCGCTCTTCCTTTGCTTTCGTTTTTTCCCAGGGACGCAACTCTTTTTCTTCTTCCGGAATTTTCTAGGAATGGCGAAAACTACCGCCTCTGCTTCTCAGGAGATTGCGGTCTTATCCTCAACGCTTTTATCTTGAGGTGAAGTGGCCACACCTCCTCGTGCTGAGGAATGCGTCCCAGGATCTTTTGCGATGACTTCTGATTTCAAGGTCGAGAGATGTTCCTCGAAGCCAGAGTGTCGTGAGCTCGTGACTCAGTATATTAGCTCGGTAGTGGATGTTAGAAGAGTGAGGGCTGATTGTTGCTGGGGGGATGCTGTGCTTGTGGAGATCCCTACTCGGGAAGAAGATATCACGACATATAAAGCCGGCTTTCTGAGTGTGTATACCTATCCATTCACCTTAGGGCCGATGGGGCCATCCTCGCCCCCGATCGACCCCGTGATTCTTGACTTCTGCCGGCGGTATCAAGTAACCCTCAGTCAAATTCATCCTTCGTTCTGGCGCGTCATTTATATGATCACGTATTACGCAAATATTATCGAGGAGATGCCCTTCACCCTCAACCACCTGATCAGGATGTATAGCCCTCGTCTTATCCGCGGGGGCCTAATCAAGCTCTGATGTCAAGCCCCGAGGTCTCTCTTTGCTTGTACCGAGGAGCTCGAGAATGGGGGATGGGTAAGCCGATTATTCCGAGTAAGGACTTCTAACCTGATCCCGGCGGAAAAGGTGCCATTCCCTAAGAGGTGGAATGCGGAGCGTAAGTAGACGTGTTATCTAGTCTTCCTTTGCTTCTCCTTGACAATGTTTCTCCAGGCATCTAACTTTACTTTTCTTGCTATTTCAACCGTGGCGATCTACCCTGGCGCAGTTCCGGACCTCCAGGATTGGGTTGGCCGTTTGTATTCGATTTGCCCATATGCTGAGCGAGTGTGGAGCGATTTATCCCGAGCTTGGTAGGAAGCCAAGGATCATGGTAAGCCCCGAACCCTGCTGTAGCCGCACTCTTCGATCTAAATTGCTATTAGCAGCGTTATCGTTCCTTGTGCTTGACTTCTGCATTTGTGTAGGTCTGGGGGAAGTCCCTTTGACGAAGGGAGCTTTTCCCGTCGAGAGGGATGCCTTGGTGCCTGGTGGAAGGAAGAAAAGGCAAAGGGATCCATCGGAAGGACCGTCGGAGTTCAAGAAGGTTAGGATGGAAGAATCTAAGGACGAC
The DNA here is from genome assembly GCF_001879085.1 of Nicotiana attenuata. Taxonomy (NCBI): domain Eukaryota; kingdom Viridiplantae; phylum Streptophyta; class Magnoliopsida; order Solanales; family Solanaceae; genus Nicotiana; species Nicotiana attenuata. The sequence continues at coordinate 193,241 of NW_017671968.1, read as the reverse complement.
CCGGCTACCCTGACTCTGGAAACACCGGGAAACCCTCGAGTTGAAGGTGAGGGGGAGAGTAGCTTCCCGACGGCCCCCGAGGAGGGTATAAAATTAGCCGATCCTTGGGCTGTATGGATGGAGGCTTTTGAGCCGAAACTTGATACCGTTGCGGTCCATCTTCGTAGCGGGGAGACAACGGATGGAGTATCGAGTACTACCCCTGAGCTGGCTGGTGGCCAGGATTCCCCTCGGGCTGAGGCGCCTTTGATAGGCAGTTTGGAGGGGCCTAGCTCTGTGGCCCTGGGTGAACAAGAGATGGAGGCTTCGATTGATCCTGCTAATGCTGTGGTCGTGATCGATTCCCTTTAGAGAACGACCTACCTCCTAAGGGAGTACAAGATGCCTCGCATGAAGAGCCCTCCAATGCAGGGACGCCAGTCAAAGGCGGAGATGCGCTCGAGAGACTGCCGACAGTTCTCGAGGGAATTCCTGAGGTCGATGCTTCACTCGCCTTTGGTGAGATGAGCAGGCTTTGCGAGCGGGTAATTTTTACTAACTCTGTTCGCCGCTCTAGGCTGCTCCGATCTTTGTTTCTCTAACTTATCTTTTTTCGTGGCTTCAGGCCAAGGCGCATTATAGCCAGACTTTCACCCGGTATCAGGATGATGTTACCCGTCATGAGCGCGAGAAAACCTACCTTACTGAGCAGGTTACTCAGCCCCCGTTCACTATTATATGAAATTTTGTTAGATCCCAGTGTTTTAACATCTTGGATCTGATTCGTGCAGTTTGAGAAAGAAGGTGCCTTGTTGAGGGAGGAGATTCAGGCCAGAGATGTCGAAATTTCCGAACTTAAATGGCATGTGAGGGAGATAACTTCCGAGAGGGATGCCCTCCAGGAGAAAGTGACCTCAGTCGGGCGTTAGCTTAGTGACGCGAAGGAAGACAGTGACAAGTACAGAGGTCTCCATTCCGAGCGGGTAACTGCACTATCTGGAATCAAAGCTGAAGCCGAGGTGCTTGTATCCTTGCATGGAGAGGATGCTATTGTGGCAAGCGCTCGTGTCGAGAGGGCGTCTGAGGAGGCTAGTCCGAAATTAACTTGAGCTGTGGAACGTGCTTGGTTGAGATCTCGAAGGCAGGCTTTTGGAGGTGTGCCGGGCGGTGGCTTAGGCGGTGCTAAAAAATCCCGGAAAGGGAAGATGCCATTGAGAAGGGGCCGCTGGAGGACTCGTAGTCATCGAGATGTGACTCTTGGTGGAGCCATTGAGGATGTAGGCTCGACGATGGGTTAGGATTCTGTTCGTTTCCCTCTTTGTATATAGTACTTTCATAGTATGCTGTAAGTGGAGGTTGCGCTTTTTAGCATATGTATAGAAGAAAACCTTGTGGCTTTACTTCTTTTATTCCCCTTTCTGTCTCGAATCTTGCCGGGTGAGCTGGTTTCAGAGTCCGTAAGAATCCTTAGATTTGCGATATGGCCCTGGGGCTCATTAGGCTGGCCCGGGGGCTCTTACGTGCTCGGTCGATGCGACCTTTAGTATAAGCTGGCATTTGAGCTCTTATGATTTTGCTCAACTGCTTTGGGTTTAGTCTCCGAGTCGGGTTTCGACTCGAGCTCATTTGACCCTCAAGCTTTTATGTTTGCATGGGCTGGCGACAGTGACTCTTACGCCTTAGATCGAAGCGATCTTTTGTGTGCGTGTTCCTGAGGCTCATTAGGCTGGTGACAATGGCTCTTACGCTTTGCCCTGGGGCATATGTAGTCAACTATTTTGGGTTCTCCGAGTCGGGTTTCGACTCGAGCTCAATTGACCCTCAAGTTTTCATGTCTGTGTGAGCTGGTGACAATGGCTCTTACGCATTGGGCCGATGCAGCCTTTAAATGTAAGCTGGCGACAATTGCTCTTACGCTTTGGGTCGATGCGTCCTTTTAATGTAAGCTGGCAACAATGGCTCTTACGCTTTGGGCCGATGCGGCCTTTTAATGNAACATCATCTGTAGCCATTTTTGGCATCTTAGCTTAGTTTAAACGATAGATTCTTGTATTTTACTTTAGTAATTTAATTATTATGTCTTCTTCTTCATCTATTTCTTTGATTTTATCTTCAAGCATGAGTAGCTAGACCCATTAGCTAGGGTTGTGGCTCAACCCTAGTGTGGGTAATTGATGGGTGTTGTAATTTAAGGTTAGATTGATTATGGGTGTTTGTTATTTGGGTCAATTTTATGGTTTAATTTATGAATTAGTGGTTGCAAACACTAGTTTGTGCTAAGTTGACTTGGGCTCTTCTTGAGAAAGAGAGCCTAAGTCTCCAAAATTGACTCAACAAGGAATTGGGATGGACTCAAGAGATTTGATAGTCCCAATTAAAGGGTTAAACCTCGAGAGAGTAATTACCCGACTTGAACCCTAGTTGCTCGGGCAAATATGCATACCCAATTGGTCTCGAGAGAGTCAATTGGGCAAAACCACTCTTTCTACCGAGAGGTGTAGAGTGGGTAGTATTGAGCAACGGTTATAACATGTTTCCCCAATCATGTCAATTGTGCCTTTGATGCAATTACCCGTAAATTAGCCACCTAGGTGAAGGTCACTACCCTAGTGCCTTTTTAAACCATTAGATACAACTTGTAGCAACTTACTCTTAGCTTAATCTAGTTGCATTTTCAATTAGTAGTTTAATTAATGTAGAACATAAAGAAAACCCAAAAATTATGAGAAGACCAATTAAGAACACACACGCAATCCTAAGCTAGATAGATACTCAACTCCAATCCTAGCTCTCTGTGGATTCGATCCCGACCCAAAATTGGGTAAAAGCTATTGCGACCCTCTCTCGCTACTTTTTAGTGGTGCGGAGTTGGAAGCGATCAACTTTTTGGCGCCATTGCCGGGGAGCTAACGGCTTTGGCTATCTATTTAGTTAGTTTTGTGTGTTGTTCTTCTTTCCTTCTTTGTTACTAATTTGTGTGTGTGATTACTACAGGTACCAAAATGGCTTTAAATGCAAATGACCCTCTTGGAAATGTGCTTGCGGGGGAGGAGGTTGAGGATATTGGAGACGATGAGGTGCCTCTTGTACCTCCCGGACGAGGACGAGGCCGCCAGGCCAATGCTAATGACAACATTCCAAACCCTCCTCCGCCACCTCCAAGAGCGGTTACTCGGGTGCTACTGAACCAAGGCTATGCAAGTGCTATTGTCCCTCCCAGAATCAGGGCGGGCAATTTTCAGATAACCAATGTGATGTTGACTTTACTTGAGAAGTGTGGGTATTTCACGGGTGCTGCGGATAAAAATTGCCTACAAACATCTAAAAGGGTTCATGGATACATGTTGGGGTAGCAAGCAGACGAATGTGTCCGAAGATGCTCTTAGGTTGAGACTTTTCCCCTTCTCACTTCGGGGAAAGCATTGGATTGGCTAGAGAGACTCCCCAACCATTCCATCACAACTTGGGTGAGTTGGCCGATAAGTTTATTGCTAAATATTTCTCACCCGGGCACATGGCGGCACTTCGAGATGAAATAGTCTTTCAAGCAAGAACCCATGGAACCTTTGCATGAGATTTGGGAGCAGTTTAGAACAATGGTGAAAGAATGCCCAAACAACGATATGACCGAGGCGATGATTCAACAAACCTTCTATCGGGGCATCAATACTACAAATCAATGCATAGTAAACCAATTGGCTGGGGGTAATTTCATGAAGTTGACTTATGACCAAGCTTGTGAGATTCTTGATGAGATGGCAGATACATCTTCCGCATGGCAAAGTAGGGCCAATGTTCCCCAAGGTGACCCTACGGTTATTTATTTGCATAAGGAACTACATGACCATTGACAGGCTATAGCGGAGTTGACAACTACTATGAACCAATTGGCTAAGGCACAGCTGCAACAAGTCCAAAATCCTCGCCAAGTGAATGCTATGGAAGGTGTTAGTATGCTTACCAACAAGAGAAGGCAAAGAAGGCAACAAAACCAAGGGAATTCCGAACAATTTGATGATGAGTGTGATGGGTTTCAAAATGATGGCTATGATGAGCAAAATGAAGCGATACAATATGTAAACAATTTTCAAGGCCAACGGGGCAACTCTTCCAACCAACAACAGTGGCGACCCCAAGGCAATTGGGGCAATCAACAACAAGGTGGTGGTAATTGGAACAATAACAACCAAGGTGGTAATTGGAACAACAACCAAGGCAACCAAGGGCATTGGTATGGTAATAACAACAATTGGAACAACAATGGTCAAGGCGGGTGGAACAACAATGGAAACTGGGGGCAAGGCTTTCAAAGGCCCCCAATGTACCAACAACCGAACAATCCACCCCCTTTCCCTTCTCAAAATCCTAGTTCTTCGGGTAATGAAATGGGTAGAATTGAAATGATGTTCGAACAAATGATGAAAAAGAATGCGGATTCCGATGCCCAATTGGCTTCTCACAATACTTCAATTAGGAATTTGGAGGTGCAAATAGGCCAAATATCTCAATCATTGAATACTCGCCCGAAGGGTGCTCTACCAAGTGATACGGTAGTGAACCCAAAGGGTGGGAACAATCATGTCATGGCGGTTACAACACGAAGTGGAAGAGGCTGTGATGTGAATGCCTCAAAACAAAAGCAAGTTGTTGATGATGATGTTGAGTTTCAAGAAGATGTGGTTCCTGTGGTAGTTGAAGATGTGGTTGATGACAATGTGAACAATGAAGTGAGGATTGACATTAATGAGATCGAAGTGGAAACTCAAGAGGCCGTGAACCCGTCTAGGGAGCACGTAATTGACATGACGGAGCCGGTTGTGCCAAAAGCCAAGGCACCTTTGCCTAGGCCACCTCCCCCTATCCTCATAGGCTAGCCAACCAGAAAAGTGATAATCAATTCAAAAAGTTCATCGACATGATGAAGAGCTTATCCATCAACGTGCCTCTGGTGGAGGCTTTGGAGCAAATGCCTGGTTATGCTAAATTCATGAAAGATTTGGTTACAAGAAAAGATCAATGGACTATGAAACTATCAAGATGACCCACCAAGTTAGTGCCATAGTACATTCAATGGCCCCGAAATTAGAGGACCCTGGTGCTTTCACTATCCCCTGCACTATTGGTAGTGCAGACTTTGCCAAAGCTTTATGTGATCTTGGGGCAAGCATCAATTTAATGCCCTTCTCAGTTTTCAAGACTCTGGGTATTGGGCCTCCGAGGCCAACTTCCATGCGACTCCAAATGGCAGACCGATCTATGAAGCGACCATTGGGTATTGTTGATGATGTGCTTGTCCGGGTGGACAAATTTATCCTGCCAGCGGACTTTGTGATTTTGGATTGTGAGGTGGACTATGAGGTTCCAATTATTCTAGGGAGACCTTTCCTTGCAACGGGGAAGGCATTGGTTGATGTTGAAGCAGGTGAACTAACTTTCAGAGTGGGTGATGAAAAGGTTGTCTTTAATGTTTGAAAGTCTATGAAGCAACCCAATCGCACCGAAGTGTGATCATTTGTAGACCTTGTCACAGCTGTGATTGTGGATGACACCAGTGCTATGATCAACGTGGAGGATCCCCTTGAGGCCGTGCTATTAAATCTTGATGTCAATGATGATGCAAGCAGAGTGGAGTGTGTCAATGCTCTACATGGGATGGGCTCTTGTTCCGATGAGCCAAGAAAATTGGGCTCTTGTTCCGATGAGCCAATAAAATTATCTTTGGATCTTGAAAATCGGCAAACTCCACCAACCAAACCATCAATTGAGGAACAACTAGTGTTAGAATTGGAGCCACTACCTTCACACCTCAGCCCCGCGTTGTGCATGCACAAGATTATTCTGGAGGATGATGCAAAGCCCTCCCTAGAACATCAAAGGAGGCTCAATGAAACAATGCAAGAAGTGGTGAAGAAAGAAGTGATCAAGTGGCCAGATGCAGGCATGGTGTATCCAATCTCCGATAGCTCATGGACTTCTCCGGTGCAATGTGTGTCGAAGAAGGGTGGAAGGACTGTGGTGACAAATGTCAACAATGAACTTAGTCCCACTCGGACCGTTACCAGGAGGAGGGTTTGAATGGATTACCGGAAGCTGTATAAAGTGAGACACAAGGATCATTTTCCATTGCCATTCCTCAATCAAATGCTTGATATTATCTTGGGAAGTTTGATGAAAGCCATGTGGTGGCTGCTATTCATTCCAAATGATTGAAGGGTAACATGCATCGTGCCACGGCGTTAAATCAGGCGCTTCTTGGGAGGCAATCCATGTCTTTTTCTTCTTGTTTTCTTTGATTTTCTTTATAGTGTAGGAATGATTTTTGTGCTAATTGTTTATGAGATGTTGCAGGGTTATGTTGATGACGTGTAAGGGAATATGGAAGAAAATCACAGGTCTCTGAAGTTTCCAGTGCGGCCGCAGTACATTCTGTGCGGACCGCACTGGTGTCGGTAAGATTAGACCTCTCTGAAGTTTTCCACCGCGGCCGCATTACATTTTTTGCGGACCGCGGTGGACCTCTACGGCCGCGGTCTGTTTTGTGCGAACCACAGAGGTTGCCTTCTCAAACTTTTTCTAAACAAACCCAGCGCGGACCGCGGTCCATTTTGTGCGGCCACGCTGGTAGGTGAGAATGGGTCCCAGCTGTTATTCTATAAATACACCTCAGGGACCCCTGTTTACACTTTTCGCAAATTTTAAACTCAAAAAGAGACTAAACATTGTTCATCATTCTTCCTTGCTCGTAACTACTCATCTGCATTGCTTTGCTTCATTTCATCTCTACAACTGGTACATTAATCCTCATCTTAACTTCTTAATTTTGTTCTTTACAATTAATTTTCATTTCTTTTAGTGTTTCATCCCTTCATCTCTCAGGTTTTCTTCACTAGATTAGTTAGATTAGTCAACTTTAGTTTAATTAGGCCTAGGTTGTACAAAATAGACTGGGTAAAAAATATGGAAACATCAACTAGGGACAAATCTAGGCTAAAAAGCAATATCCAAGAACCCTAACTCAGTGCCATACCTGGGCACCCTCCGCGGACCGCGGTCGTGTTTGTGCGGTCTGCGGTGCTCTAATGCGGTCCGCAGTACCACTTTGTGCGGACCGCGGTGATGAAATTCTGAAAAGAGGACTCCTGCCCAGTGCGGCCGCACTACAATTTGTGCGGTCCGCACTGGCCCACCGCGGCTGCGGTACTACTTTGTGCGGTCCGCGGTGGTCTGATTCAGAGGGTGGTATTCTGAACCCCAACCCCTGTGCGGACCATGTTTGTGCGGTTCGTGGTGGTCTCTGTGCGGCCGCACTCCTTTTTGTCGGTCCGCACATGCCATATTCAGTCGTTGTCTGCTGCAACTGTGTAATGTTGTTCTGCAATTCTTTCTGCACTAATGTCTCACTGTCTCTACTGATACTAACAATGTTAGATGTTGTGTTTGCATTTAATGGTTAAACAATGAGGGAAGGGGTCAAAACAACCCGGGAGAGGTGATTCCTCCTAAGGAGGCAAAGGAAAGAAGATGATAAAACTAACTCCCCAAGTTCGGGAAAGTACAAAAAGGTTGAGAAAAGCAATAAAAGCAGCTGACAGAGCTGCTGATAAATCGGGGAGTGAGTACGAGCCTTCACAAGATGTTTCCTCAGATTCCATTCCCACTCATGTCCTCGAATGGCTCGGAGATTTAGACTGACTGATGACACTCCTCCACCATCACTCACTATCCGAAGGCCAACCTATGTCATTTTTGAGTCATCTGAGGTCTCCACAGCCAGTAGTGGGGACTTCTCCACCTCCCCCACAGCTTCATTATCCAGGGAGAGTGCAGAAGGAGGTGAGGAGGAGGTACAGGGAGATGAGGTGATAGCTGAGGGTGGTGAGCCTCAGGTTGGGGGGGTTGCCCGTACTAGAAAACCCGAAGTGAGGGAAGATAGATTCGTGAGCCAGGTGGCATACCACAAATTCAGGGAGTGGTGGCCGGTGAGAAAACTGATTTTGGAGAGGATTTCCATCGATAGAGACCTTCTACCCCACAACCACATTGTGCAGAAAGAGTTCAGAACGAGAGTGGGGTGGGAGCACTTTCTCGATGATTGCGTGGAGGCAAATGAACACTTGGTTAAGGAGTTTTACTATAATGTAGCCCACATCGTCAAGGGCTCCAAAGTGACCAAGGTTCGAAACAAAAAAGGTGATGTTCGATGGGAAGTCACTCAATGACTATTAGGGTTTCACTGATATTGATGAGTCCCTCTACATGGAAAAGCTGGAGATGGGCGAGGAGGTTAGCCCGTGGTTAGCCCAGTTCCTGGCAATCTCGGGGACAGTCCCTGATTAGTTGACTGTTGGGGTGAAGATATTGAGGAGGACCCTGAACTTTGAAGCTAGGGGCTGGGAGACATTCGTATGCAGCAGATTAGATCCTACCTCCCATGACCAGACTCTTCCTCTCCACCGGGCCATATTGGTTGCTTCCATCATGGAAGGGTACCCCATCAATGTAGGGAATGTAATGTCCCGCATCATTTCTCTTGTGGGCTCTGAGACTGACCGGAACTACCCTTTCCCTAACACCCTGACCATGTACTTCCATGACTTGGAGGTGGAAAAGAGGCCGTTTGACATCAAGGTCAAGGCAATGGCTCTGTTCTCCTGGTATAGCTTGAAGGGGCCGGACAACCCCAAGGACAAGAACTACAATGCCCCTGCTTTTGCCCTAACTGGCCAGTCTGAAGAGCCAGTTGTGGCAGAGGCCCCCACTGAGTCTGCCTCCATTACTACTGATATACCTCCAGGACCTTCCACTTCTGTTGGCATTCCTCCTGGTCCTTCCACCTCAGCTGGCCCAGAGATTCCATCTACCCGGGCCCATCCTATCACTGCCCACAGACTGAGCCAGGCCCTTGCCAGTATCAACAACTGGATTTCCACAGCGTCATCTAAGTTGTCCACATTGTCTGCTACTGTAGCAGCTCAGTCAGCTCCCCCAGCCCCACAGGTACCCCAGTCAATAGAGGATGCTTTGAAGGAAATTCTTGAGAACCAGAAGAAAATCCTCGATACTCGGGATGCATTGACAAAGGCAGTGGATTCACATAGCAAGGCTCTCAAGGAGCTTGCTAAGGAGTATAGGAAGCTGCGGAAGACACGGGCCTCCAAGGAGTTCGTAAAGGAGCTGCGGGCAGATGTTGATAGACTGAAGGCAGACCAGCTGCCTTTGGATTTGTTACTTGATGATCCAGTCCCAGCAGCTCATCCACAGCCGGAGCAGACCCAGAGGCCTCCGAAGAGGAGGAGGATGATCCCTAGAGTAGATGATGCTATCATCCAGTTGGCGGACCCACCGGAGGCTTCCTCCAGTCAGCCACAGGATGTACCAATTCCAGAGCCTGTCCAGGTCCAGGCCCAGGTCCCAGTAGTAGCAGAGCAGACCATCGGGAACCAGTCTGAGTTCCTAAGCACACAGAGGACCCAGGGACCACCCATGATCCTATGCAGACGGACTTGGCTTAGGGAGTCATCTATATCCTTTTTCTATCTTTTTGGTGCTTATTTAGACTAGTTGGCATTGGGGACAATGCCATCTTTTATTCGAGGGGATGCGCCCTTCATTTTTAGATGACTGTATATATTGATACATTTTATGCTTTCTTGATTTTCATTTGGTCTGTATATAATTTTATATTTAGCTACTTTTATTGCACTTTTTATTTTTCCCCTGGTCTGTGTATAAAGTTACATTTCGTTGTATATATTCATCCCGTCTATTGTATATTCAAATCCCCTCTTGTATATATTTATTCTATTTTCCGCAAAAAAGTTTCGTTTTTAGCTTCTTATTTGTGATTCGTAGCTTCTTGTTTTTGAAATTTGCAATAAGCCTTTGGTTTTCTTAATGCCACGGTTCTTTCCAAAGGTGGAGTGTCGTGTGAACCGGGTGGCTCTTCTCAATGATAGATGGCGTAGCAACCTTCTTAAGGGTTTGAGTCTGTTTTTCTTTTTGTTTTTAGTAGTTTGTAGTTAAGGTTACCTCAAGCAAAGCTTCACTTGGGCCTAGCACATTTGCCTTTGATCTCATGGTCAAAAACAAATTGTTGTGTTCAGGATGGTGAAAGTCGTGGCCTTGAGACTCTTGTGTTGACCGATAATCATCAAGTGGTTTTTCGGGACCATTGTGTGCTCAAATCGTATCTAAGGTCGTTGTGGGCCCCTGACTTTATGTGTTTAGCAATCCCTTAGCTTATGTGGTGAGTAATTGAATTGCAAGTCCAAGTCCCGAGCCATTGGTCTAGAACTTGCCCTGAATGTTTGTTGAGGCGAACTCCTAAGTGAAGTTTGACTTGAGACGTGATTATAGGCTCTCCTTGATCCAAATGATAGATCGAACAATTCCATAGCCTACCAATGATAAGATTCCTAGTTAACCCTTTTGAGCCTTAGACCTTTTTCTTTCAAGAACCATGATACAAGCCTATACCCGTTCTAAAAGATACCCTCTCTTGGCACCCAAATCTTTCCTTTAGCACATGGCAAAAGTATAAGTTTGGGGGGGAAGACGAGGATTGCAACAAAGTGGTAAAAAGGCGCAAAGGTGAAGAAAAGGAAAGGCAATGAAAAGGAAAGAAAAGCAAAAAGACAAGAAGAAAGTTCAATGTAAAAAAGAATAAAAAGGGATTCAAGGAAAGCAATGAAAAAGAAAGAAAGGTGTGGAAAGTTGAAAAAGGAGAAAAGGTATGAAATGCATAAGAAAGAGTGACAATGTGTCTCTCTAACCCCCTAGAAAGAAGTGAAATGACAAGAGTCAAGTGAATTGTGCCAAATGAATCAGAAGAAGTGCTTAAGGGAAGATGGAACCCACTTGAACAAAAACATGACCTACCCTAAACCAAAAGCCTTCACAATGACTCCACAAAAGCCCTATATGATCTTGAGTTGAATGAAGCTTACATTAGTGGATACTTACATAAGAGGCAAGCATATGGTACCTAGAGCCGGACTTGTGACCTTTCCTTGAGAGAGATGAGTGAATTCCCATTAACCTCGTTGTGTGTGCCACTATTCTAAAGGTGAGGTTTGCTTAGGGAGAGTTGAGTATGTGTGAGTTTAGGTTCCACAATGACCAAAGTAATTGAAAGAGTTCTTTGATGTGTTGAGTAAACTCTTGATGCTCATGCGTCGCACTTGATCCATGTTTTTTCCAATGTTAAATGTTGTTAATGATTCATTTGTATTAAGGGCAATTGTTAGTCCCAATTGAGGCTAGTTGAGGTTACTTTAGGATAGCTGAAAATTCTTGGATTTTACCTAAAAGGGGTGGGTCTTATTTTGTTTGCTTGAGGACAAGAAAAAGCTTAAGTTTGGGGGAGTTGATAACTATGGATTCTGACGTGTTTCATGCTCCTTCTTGCTTACGCTTTGAGTATAAATTCTTACAAAATAGACCCAAAAGGCTCATAAGTGTGCTTGATTGCAGGTTTGATCAACAAAGTGACGAGATGTCAAGTATCGGCTCAACAAAGAGTGAAACCTGCACAAGTATCAAAGACAAAGAGAACTCAGGACAAACTAGCCTAGTGCGGCCGCAGTCCACTTTGTGCGGTCCGCACTAGGGAGATTCAGAGAACTGGCAAATCAAGTGTTAAAGCAGTGTGGCCGTAGTGGAGATTGTGCGGTCCGCACTGAAGACTCCGCGGCTGCACTACCATTCTATGCGGTCCGCGGACGCCAACTTCAGAGAGATGTCCAGAGCCTATCATCAAGCCTATGCGGTCCGCGGTCGACTCTGTGCGGACCGCGCTAGCTGCCTCCGCGGCCAAGGTCCGTTCTACGCGGTCCGCGGAGCCTGAGTTCGGAGAAGTGAATTTGAAGAGTCAAAATCCTAGTGCGGCCGCAGTTCATTTTGTGCGGCCCGCACTGACCCCGCAGGGGTATTTTTGTCCAGTTTTTCCAACTTAGTATAAATAGAATATTTTTCCATTTTTAGGGTAACCAGTTATTATCAGACATCAGCTGCGCTCGTGAGAAGCTATTTTGTAGCCATTTTGGGCACTTTGACATAGTTTTAGCAATTGAATCATTATCTTTACTTTAGTAATTTAATATTATGTCTTTCTCTTCATATATTTCTTTGATTTTATCTTCAAGCATAAGTAGCTAGACCCATTAGCTAGGGTTGTGGCTCAACCTAGTGTGGGTAATTGATGGGTGTTGTAATTTAAGGTTATATTGATTATGGGTGTTTGTTATTTGGGTCAATTTTATGGTTTAATTTATGAATTAGTGGTTGCAAACACTAGTTTGTGCTAAGTTGACTTGGACTCTTCTTGAGAAAGAGAGCCTAAGTCTCCAAAATTGACTCAACAAGAAATTGGGATGGACTCAAGAGATTTGATAGTCCCAATTAAAGGGTTAAACCTCGAGAGAGTAATTACCCGACTTGAACCCTAGTTGCTCGGGCAAATATGCATACCCAATTGGTCTCGAGTGAGTCAATTGGGCAAAACCACTCTTCCTACCGAGAGGTGTAGAGTGAGTAGTATTGAGAAACGGTTATAACATATTTCCCCAATCTTGTCAATCGTACATTAGATGCAATTACCCGTCAATTAGCCACCTAGGTGAAGGTCACTACCCTAGTGCCTTTTTAAACCTTTAGATACAACTTGCAGCAACTTACTCTTAGCTTAATCTAGTTGCATTTTCAATTAGTAGTTTAATTATAGTAGAATATAAAGAAAACCCAAAAATTATGAGAAGATCAATTAAGAACACACGCGCGATCCTAAGCTAAATAGATACCCAACTCCAATCCTAGCTCTCTGTGGATTCGACCCCGACCCAAAATCCGGTAAAAGCTATTACGACCCTCTCTCGCTACTTTTTAGTGGTGCAGAGTTGGTTGCGATCACTTCCACCCATTTTTAGAAATAATAAGTCATAAATAAAATGAATTTAGCTTTACCTGGTGCCGTTGGCAGGGGGCCGACGATTTCCATTCCCCATTTCATGAATGGCCATGGCGATAAGACCGAATGTAGTTGCTCAACGACTGGTGAATCATGGGGGCGAATCTCTGGCATTTGTCGCACCTTCGGACGAATTCTTTGGTGTCTTTTTCCATGTTGTCCCAGTAATAGCCTGCCCTGATCACCTTCCGGACTAAGGAGTCAGCGCCGGAATGGTTTCCGCAAGTACCCTCGTGAATTTCTCGGAGTATATAGTTTGTGTCACCTGGCCCTAGACATACCGCAAGGGGGCCATCGAAAGTTCTTCTGTACAGAGTACCATTTTCGTCCAGCGAGAACCGGGCTGCTTTGGTTCGCAGGGCCCTCGATTCTTTTGGATCCCCGGGCAACTTCCCGTCTCTTAAATAATCAATTTTTTTTATTTCTCCAATCCCATGTTAGGCTGGTGGAATTAATCTCACCATGGCCTTCCTCGACCACTGATTTAGATAGCTGAACAACAGCCCCAGGGAGTAGGTCCTCTTCTTCAACAGATGATCCCAAGTCTGCGATGGCATCGGCCTCGTTTTTCTGCTCTCGAGGTATATGGACTAAGTTCCATTCTTTGAAACGATGTAGTAAGCCTTGGATCTTGTCCAAATATCTTTACATCCTGTCTTCTCGAGCTTCGTAGCTCCCATTCACCTGGCTCACTACCAGGAGTGAATCGCATTTCACCTCGATGGTCATGACTCCCAAGCTTTTGGCCAGTTCTAAACCTGCAATCATAGACTCGTACTCGGCTTCATTGTTAGTCAATTTTGAAGTTTTTATAGACTGTCGGATTACGCCGCCAACGGGTGGCTTCAGGACTATTCCGAGCCCGGATCCTCTTATGTTTGTGGCGCTGTCTGTGAACAGGGTCCATACCCCGGAAGACGTGCCCGATTTTAATAAAAGCTCCTTCTCTACCTCGGGTACGAGGGAGGGCGAGAAATCATCCATGAAGTCCGCCAAAATTTGGGACTTGATGGCCGTTCGAGGTTGATACTCGATATCATACCCCCTGAGTTTGATGGCCCATTTGGCCAATTGGCCCGATAGCTCGGGTTTGTGCAGTATGCTCCGAAGGGGGTATGTCGATAGAACGCAGATACAGTGGCATTGAAAATAGGGCTTCAATTTTCGCGAGGCGCTTATTAGCGCGAGAGCCAATTTTTCTAGATGGGGATACCTGGTTTCGGCGTCCTTTAGGGTCCAGCTTTTTAATGTAAGCTGGCAAAAAATGGCTCTTACGCTTTTGTTCCCACGGTTCCCCTCGAGGTTCATCTGGATTTGATTATACCCCGAGTAGGCATCGAGAAAGGTGAGGGTCTCGTGGCTGGCTGTAGCGTCGATCAGACGATCGATGTTAAGCAGTGGGAAGGAATCTTTGGGACACGCCTTATTCAAGTCTTTATAATCTACACACATTCTTAGCTTATTTCCCTTTTTAGGTACCACTACTACATTGGCCAGCCATTTGGGGTACTTATCCTCTCTAACGGATCCTATTCTGAGGAGTTTCGTTACCTCTTCTTTGATGAAGGCGTGTTTTACCTTGGATTGTGGTCTTCTCTTCTGCTTTACTGGTTTAAACCTGGGATCGACGCTCAATCTGTGGGGGGTTATTTCTGGCAGAATTCCTGTCATATCTAAGTGGGACCAAGCGAAACAATCGATATTGTTAATAAGAAATTGAATGAAACCTTTCCTGAGTTCGTGAGTTAGTCCCGTTCCCAGGTATACCTTATGGTCCGGGAGGCATTCGATCAAAACGGTCTGCTCCAGCTCTTCGACTGTTGACTTAGTTGCATCCGATTCTTTGGCTGCAACGAAGGTTCGAGGAGCGAAGAAATCCTCTTCGTCGTCCTTAGGGGTATACATGTTCCCAGGGTTGTCCAAGATCGGGTGCGTGGGGGTCGGCATCTCATGGTAAACCGCGAACATTTCTTTTGCCGCCCGCTGTTCTCCATATATGGTCATTATGCCGTCCTTCGTGGGAAATTTTATCACCTGGTGTAGGGTTGACGGTACTACCCTTATGCCGTGTATCCAAGGCCTGCCAAGCAATGCATTGTACCTCATGTCGCCATCGATGACTTGGAACTCGGTGTCCTAAACCGCACCGGACGTGTCAATCGGGAGGGTGATCTCTCCTTTTGTTACTTCGCCGCGTCATGTTGAAGCCGTGAAGGACTCGGGAGATGGGGGTGACTCGATCGAGCAGCCCCAGTTGTCCTACTACCTCTGGTCTGATTATGTTGGCCGAGCTGCCTGGATCCACGAGCACGCGTTTTATCCTAGTATTGTTTTAAAGAAATGAGATCACCAGCGCATCATTGTCCGGTTCTGTCATGGTCTCGAGATCCTCTTCGCTCAATGCGAGGGTGTCTTAGGCCATGCGGTTTTAGGTCGGCCCTTCTTCTGCGGTGGACGTTCCTGTCCGTTTGAACATGGGTCCTTGGGGGATGTCGGTCCCTCCAATAATCATATGGACGTCGTGTCGAAGAATCTCTTCTTCTGCCCAGGTTGAGTTTTGTAGTGGTGTACCGACATCTGGAACAACCATATCCTTCTCTTTGTGGTTTTCGAGGTTGTCATTTTCCATCCTATTTATAGAGCCAGACATTTTGACCTGAAATTGAAGATCTTGGACAAGAAAAAGTGTGAAAGATAACTTGCGTTATGTGGTGAAACTAGCAAGAAAATAATCACTATTATTTTTAGCCCCACGATGGGCGCCAAACTGTTTACCGTGAAAATGGTAATAACAATTAAATTTGTTGATGTGACTCTAAAAATACGTGATCTATTTTTATGCTAGTTGTTTAAGAAGATGATGCTAAGTGTATGAAGTTTAGAGACGAAATGCAGGCGAAAATAGAGTTACAATCGAACCGATGAGCTGAACAATCGGGGCCTCGGACTGACCGATATGGGGCCTCGAGGTCGATTCCTGGGCTCGTGCTCGAGCTATTAAGGGTAATCAGGGAAGGGCTAACAGTTGTAAAATAATCAACGAAGGCTCTTTATGACAAATGATAAGCAATATATGAAGAACAAGTATGAAAGTAATAAGTAAGAGCAACAATATCGAGAGAGTATGTTAGAGAGAAAAAAGAGAGAGTTCTTGTATATTTCGTGTGAACAATTGGAACAACCGTGATTACAAAGTATCAAAGACCCCCTTTATATAGGAGGGGAATCCACTCATAGTACAAAATATATTAATGACAAAGAAGTAGAGATGGGACAGCTAGCTAACGTCATGATGTAGGTTCAGACTAACCGCTTCAGAATAGCCTGATAGAGTTATCGTCCCCGGCTGCATTCCTTGGGAACTCCCCTCTTTCCTAATATAGCTGTTGGTATACACTGCTCCGAGGTTGAAAGTCGACAGCCCTCGAAGGTGAGTCTCGAACCTCGAGAAGCACGTTCGCCGGGCACCCTAATGACGGGGAAATCGGACCCCCCGGTTTTGCCGTACACACAATTCGACTTCAAATCATCTGGTAACTGAATTCAACCATGCACGCAAGTGGATACACATAATATGAAGTTGTTCAAGACCTTACTCCGCCGAACGGAGTTTAAATTCTCGAAATGACCGACCGGGTCGTTACTTCCTCCCCCTCTTAAAACAAATATTCGTCCTCGAACGTGCCAAGATTTGCCTCGAAGTCCTAAAATCACTGAATGCACACTTCCAACATACACCCGCGGATGACCCCACGTCACCCCAATCCACATAAGCTTGACGACGCCATCTCAACTGTAATTTAGCCTTTCTACCAATACCAATAAGCCTTAGAGCCCAAAATTCTCATCTCCCATCCATTTCCAAAAGATCCGATTCGAAAGCCATATCCGGTATCAGTCTCAACTAGCTGCAACAACTCATGCCTACATCCACAAGGTACGACCACCCAACATAACATACCTCACATAGGCCTATAATAACATTTCTGATCACAATAGCCTCATATCCAATAGGAACCCGTTTCAAACCTCCACAACACCAACAACAATACAAGAACCACGAAAACCTCATAATTAAACACCCGAATCAACAAGTCACAACTAACACCACCGGGCACACACCCCACAAGCTAAAATTTAAGAAGCACAGGACGAAAGTGATTGAATATGTAAAGAGAAACACATAAGAGAACTAACAAACAAGCCCGACAGGCACAACTCTCTATCAGTACTATCCTACAAAACAATATAACAGGGAAAGAATTAAAGCATATGAACAATTCACAAGGACCTTATCCTGATTAACTACCACCGCGGTACACAGCCCGGTTCGAACACATCAAATCACATGAAATTATAAGGGTCCCGCCCTCAACTTCAAATCACTAGTAGGATATACATCAACAAACTGGAACCTTTCACTAGATCAATTCTGCCAACAAAATTACAACACGTATTGGCTCCCACACCGGTGGAGCATTAAAAACACTGCTCGTAACCCAAAATACTCAGAAATCACATCAAGCCTACAATAATGGACAACAGGAATTTACTACTAGTCTCATAACTCTAACTAATAAATAGAAATAGATGATACACACGGGCTATCACTCATAGAATCTCCCAACAGGGCAACACATAAACAGAGTGCAAATCATGAAACGCATCCATAAGTGGAGCAACAAATAGGGGAACTCACCCCGATAAGCAGAACTGTAATGAAATACGGATGGTTCTCCTCTATAAAAAATCGAAATCATACCTGTATGACATCATCTGGTGCAGCGGCCTCAAGCCTACTATATGAAACACATCAATGTGTCAGGCCTCCCTCTCTTGGGCACCCTGTACTCACCTGAATACCTCGCTGTGACTCATCTATCTGAAATCTAGGAAAATCTCTCACCATATGGCTAGTATCTCCACACTCAAAGCAACCCCTCTGCTGACGTGTCTGCGGGAATTGTGCGGTACGGGTACTCTGAGACCCATGAACACCTGAATCACTGAGCAAAGCCTGAAGCGCAAACTAAACTGGCTGACCCACGAAACCTCTACCATGTCGCACCCTGCCTCCAAAATAAGGACGAGTAGATCTCTCCGGTCTGCGAGGCCTCCTCGCCTCGCTGTACTCTCTCTCCTGATCTCGTCTGTTCCCTTGCTCCCGATCCCACATGCCCTCTAACCGGCGAGCGATCCCTACCACCTGCTGAAACAAAACATCTGACTCCAACTCCCAAGCCATGCTGAACCAAATATCATGCCTGAGCCCCTCAATGAATCTACGAACTCTCCCTCTAATTGTAGCGACCAGCGCAAGTGCATGTCTGGCCAAGTCTCCGAATCTGACGGCATACTCTAATACTAACATAGTGCCCTGGCGCAACTTCTCAAAATCCGCACGCCATGCATCCTGAAGGGACTAGGGTACAAACTCTCTGAAAAACATCTCCGAAAACTAAACCCATGTAACTGAAGCTGCATCGGCTAGGCTACCCAACTCATATGCCCGTCACCACTGATAAGCCGCCCCCCTCAAGCTGGAACATAGTAAAAGCACCCCACTCGTCTCAACAATACCTATAGTGTAGAGAATGTGATGGCACTCCTCTATAAAACCCTGTGTGCTCTCTGAAGCCAAGCCACTGAATGTAGGGGGGTCATATTTCTTGAACCTTGCAAATCTAAGCTGCCCTTCCTCAGATGTTGCTGCCCTGACCATGGGCTGAACTGGAACCATAGGCTGAGTAGCCATGACACTTGGAACCTGACCAACGTGAACTCGCTGCTCTGGAATGTGGGCGGCGGGAATCTGAGTCCCTCCCCCGGTCTGTGAAGTAGCTGATGCAACCGTAATCAACCCCGCCTGAGCCAATGTACCAAACATGCTTAGGAACTGTGCTAAAGTGTCCTAAAGTCTGGGGGTAACAGTAGGCGCCTCCGGTACCTGTCCCCCTGCTGGAGCTGATGGAGGCTCCTCAACTGCTGCTCTGGTAGGTGCTTTAGCTGCGACACGTACTCCTCGTCAGACTCTGTCTCTGCTTCTGGAAACACCTACTCTGGGAGCAGCGTCATTGATAATCGCAGCATGTGTCCTCACTGTCGATGAGTGAATGGAATGATGAAAGTTCAAACTCCGAGATCAATAAGCTCGCACGATAAAAATGAATGAAGTGAGATTGTCCCAATAGTTCTGTAGCCTATCAAAGATAAGTACAGGCGTCTCCGTACCGATCCGCAAGACTCTACTAAACTCGCTTACGACTCATAGCACCTATGAACCTAGAGCTCTAATACCAACTTGTCATGACCCAATTTCCCATACTTTGGGTTTCGTGATGGCACCTAGTCTTAGGGACTAGGTAAGCCCAACATTTCACTGAATATCAACAATAATAAAGAAAGTCTAACAGTCTCGATATAGAAATCTTTATAGAATTTACAATTTCCCAAAACCGGTAGTACAAGTCATAAGCTCTATAGAGTTTACTACAACTTCTAAATACAACTATTTGGAAAACAAGTAAACAGTGTGAATACAAAATAGGAAGGTGACTCCGAAGCCTGTGAATGCAGCATCAGATTTACCTTGAGTCTCCTCAGCAAGATCTGCACAGCTACTAACGAACAAAATTCCTGGATCTGTACAAAAAAATATACAGAAGTGTAGCATGAGCACACCATAGCGGTGCCCAACAAGTATCCAGACTAACCTCGGTGGAGTAGTGACGAGGAACAGTCAAGATATCTACTGGTCTAATAAACTGACAAGTATAAGTATAGGAACAACAGAACATGATATCTATATAAAGACTACGCGATATGGCTAGGAATACAGAAATTTGCAATAAGGAAGGAAACAACAAGTAACAGCGGAACATCATAATAAGGACGCAAAAGAGTGAACGGGAACATAACCCAAATCTGAAATCACAAATACAGCCGAGACAAATAACAATTCAGCAACTATGGTAGCTTTTACAACAGGCCTTAGCCAACAAACTCCAATCAATTAGTCAAATCCTTCAAATATAAATCTCTTTCACCCATAAGTTTTCAAATAGAAATCTTTAGAATATAATCCTTCCCAATAAAAATATTTCGAAATATAATTCCTTCAAATAAATATCTTCCAAACATAGTTCTTTCAAAATAAATACCTTTCGAATATAACCTTTTCAAATAATTATCCTTCGATTATAAGTCACCCTGTGACACCTTATCTCATAACTATACAATACGGGTCTCAATACCTGAACCCTAACACTTGGCATCATGTGCCCTCATGACACCTCATAACGACACTGACGACTCACGTGCTAAATAGAGCCATTCTCACATGGAAGGCAAGTAAACAAGGGTGTGCGTCTATACATAGCAATATCAAGAAAACCTCTTATCCGATAAGGGTGCTTAGCTACGTGTATACCTGTGCAAGTGTCCTAATATAGTTCATACCAGCTAGTAAGTATAAGGAAAATAACAGACAACACGTAGAATATTTACAACAATGTAAGCACAGAAGATCAACGGCTCAGAACACAGATATAACAACATGGGATCTCCCAGGATAGCGTCCCGTAGTCCCAAACATAAATGTGTAGGGGGATCTCCCGGAAATACAGTTCCGTAGTCCCAAAATAAATTTACAGTGCAGGGGGTTCTCGCGGAATACCGTTCCGTAGTCCCAAAGTAAATATGCAGAACATGGGGATCTCCTGGAATAACGTTTTGTAGTCCCAAAGTAAATATGCAGCCAACCAACAAAGATAACAATTATAGTACGGCAGAAACCTCGTGCATCACCACAACAAGTACAACAGCAACAATGACAATAATACAAAGTACGACAAGTATATCAACTCAAGAACATTGAATCACAAAGAAATGGTAGAACTCATTCACAAGGAATAACCACAGTAAAGAATGCCAGGCGTAAAGAGAACAGTTCAACAAGGAGGGAACTAATATGCCACAATGATTCCACAATATACAGTTCAGTAACGAGAAAACTAACACGAGTCAAACAGTTCCAAATAAGGAGAAGTCAACTAAAACATGAATATCTAGACTTCTTTTAAGGTTGGGCAATTACGAAGAATATTCCACAATTCAATTAAAGATAGACAGCGGGGAGATAATCATAACCTTAATTAAGACTAAACAATTAAAGGATGAGATGATGATAATTTTAAATAAAGATAAGCAGTTACGAAAAGATAACATGACAATAGAAGAGGTAAAATCTTCAATTAAGTCAAATAAGAGTTAAATAGGCAATAAGAGTGAATCCTAAAGCAATTAATTCAAATTTAAGCATGTAGAGGTGAAACTAGTAAATAGGAACTCAGTCATATCAAGAACAACTTCATACACAGTGCATATAAGGATCTAAGAACCCTAAAAGGCCAGTTTTTCCACGAATAAGTTCGAGTACGCACTCGTTACCTCGCGTATACGGACTACAATCAACATAGAAGACTTAAATCCTAAGGGGAAATCCCCCACACAAGGTTAGGCAAGATACTTACCTCAAAGAAGACAAACTGATACTCTAAAATGAACTTCTCGGGTGAATTGACCTTCGGAAGGCTCACATCTAACCAAAATAACTTCAAAGCACAAATAAAACTCATAAGAAACTATTCCGGATCATAAAGTATCAATTTTTAATAAAATTCAAAAATTGGTCGAAAAGTTGACCCCCGGGGCCACACCTCTAAACCCGAAAAAATTTACAAACACTAAATACCCATTCTGATACGAATTCAACCAAATAATTTATTAAATTCCGATACCATTTGGTCCCTAAAATCATAATTTTTCATTTTTGAAAGATCTTACAATTTTTCCCCAAATTTTCCTTTAGTTCTCATGAATTTGATCTTAAATCTAAGATATAATCACAAAATATAGTTGGAAATTGATTAGAGACACTTACTGATTTGGTATGAAAATCTTCTCTCAAAATCGCCCACCCTCGGGCCTAGGGTTCAAAATATGATAAAATGAAGCTAAGTCTTGAAATGGGAGTATTAATACCAGCCTCAGATATTGCATTTGCCACATTAGGATCGCAAATGCGAATCTCGCAAATGCGACATTAATATCGCAAATGGGAAGGCTGGCCAGCTCTGATCAGGTCGCAAATGCGACACAAGACTCGCACATGCGAGCTCCGAGATGTTAGCAAAAGCGACAGTTGCGTCGCAAATGCGGAGCTGCCTAGTCGCAAATGCGATGAAGTTTTTCACAATAGCGAAGTCCCCTGCCCCAGCCCAGCGTCACAAATGCGAGAATGATCTCGCAAATGCGGTCATCGCATTTGCAATGAAATCCTCGCAAATGCGAGAACAGAGACACCAGCACAGTTGAACTTTCTTCCAACTCCAAAACGCGTACGAAACTCATCTGTGCCCTTAGGGCTCCATGCCAAACATCTACGCAAACTTGAAAACATAACATGAACTCGCCCGCACGATTGGAACACCAAAATAGCCTCTAGAACCACGATTCGGATGCCAAAACGCATGAAAACCACCTGAACTTCAAGAACTCCTAGAATTGCAGCCAAGCGTCCAGACCGTATCAAATCAACTCCGAACGACACCATATTTTGCAGGCAAGTCTCAAATGACGAGACGGAGCTGTTCCAACTCTCTGAATCTCATCCCGACCCCGATATCACAAAAGTCAAATATGGGTCAAACTTCTCCATTTTCCAAATTTCAACTTTTCCAACTTTCGCCGAAATGCCTCAAATTAACCTACGGACCTCCAAATTCGAATCTCAACGCACGCCTAAGTTCAAAATCACCATACGAAGCTGCTGACATCATCCAAAACTCATTCCGGAGCCATTTACACAAAAGTCAAATTCCGGTCAAATTCTCACCGCTTAGCTATCAAAATTAGATTCCTTCTTCCAATTCGACTCTGAATCATCCGGTAACTGAATTCAACCATGCACCAAGTCGATACACATAATATGAAGCTGTTCAAGACCTTACGCCGCCGAACGGAGTTTAAATTCTCAAAACGACCGGTCGGGTGGTTACACTTTTATTATTCTATACCTTGAATTTCTCTTTTTAAAATGTGAGAAAAGAAGTAAGAATTAATTGAAATACAATGTGGTTAAATAAAAAAAGTCCAAACTTGTTTCGCTAAAAATAATGGAAAATAAACTCCCTCCCATTTATATGAGAGTACTATACAATTAAAATATGTTTATATTAGAGTTACAATGGCGTACGCATGAAATTCTATAAGTAGTGTCACCATTTTAAAACGGGAACAAATAAATATATTACTATAATGATAAGCAATGTTATTTTTATATTTTTACCCCATATTTTCATTTTTCTTATTATCTAAACGTGTCACGACTCACGTGATATCGCTTGGGCAAGGTATCTGCGCCCCTGAGTGGTAGTAGATGGGTGCAAAGTAATTTTTGGGTTGAAATGTTAGTTTCATATAAAGAACACCACACCAAAATAAAAAAATTGGGATCAATAGTTGTCTTCCTTTTGCAAAATCCCATTCTTGCTTATACGACCATAATTGCTTTTTTGACTAGTCATACTAAGAGTTTATGAAAAAGCAACAAACTCTGAATTCTGAAGAAAGAATGGAGAGAAAATAGGTTATGACACTTTCTATCGGATCTCACAAAAGTATCCATTTTAATGAAAGAATCTTCTCTTATTTCTCCTTAACAAAATAAGGGAAAGCTACTTTCTATCATTTCTTTTTGTCTTGTTCATTCTAAATTCCTTTTCTAGTTTTCTTTCGTAATCGTTACTTTGTTCTCAAGTAGCAGGGTTGTTTGTTTGGGCATATTTACATTTAGTTTAAATATATAAATGTTTCTATTTAAATTAAGAAAAATAGTTCTACTTTCCCTTCTCTTTTCCATTGGCCATTGCTCTCATGATACGACACGAATATGGTATAACACCAGTCCATACCCAGGTAAAAATTTACTTATATTAGGTATTTATATCCACCTAATAGATACATATATAATATAAGTCTTCACAAATATAATTTAACACTAAAATATAATTAATTAAGATATATATCATCTTGATTTATCACTTAATCATGATAAATTAGTATTGGGACAGGGGTAGAGCTAGAAGGTTATCTACGAGTTTGTCTGAATTCGGTAATTTTAGTCCAAATGTTGTATCCGTATGAAGAAATCTACTAGATATGCGTCAAAACAGAAAACCTGCCTTATCATGGATCAAAGACTTAACAATATTATGACGAATGTGTCACAAGATAGCTAATATTATTATGAGTGTATTACTTCGAGAAAATGACACTGCATCTAGAAACCGTCTTCGAAAATGAAACCTCTAAATTGGTTTGAAAATGCTTCGGGAAAAGTTAAAAATGTATTACTGCATAATAGAAGAAGCCCATTAGCCCAATAGTTTGCTTCATTTTTCAAGTTTCGTTTTTTTCTTCTCTTCTTTATTTTAGATCTCTTTATATGCTTATGATCATATTTATTATCCTTAAAAGGACACTTTGTTATTATAACCAAAATACACACGTTATTTCTTCAGATATTTTACACTTAAAAAGAGGAGAAGTGCTTCTTTGGAAGACATGTAGTCTCAGTTATTTCATCCAATTCAGAAATTTTTTATCTCTTAAGGGGATAATATTGATTCTTTTAGTATCCACCGAAGCTACTTTGGTCCTAAATATGGCATATATTACAAACCATTGAATAGACAAAGAAGACATAATAACATATAATCATCAGAAAGAGTTAATATAGGCACTAGGCAGTATATGGATAAATTTTAATATGAGCATGCAGAACATACGATCCAACAATTACCAAATGGTTCTAAATGCATGTCATATTTGTATCTTATTGCCTAGATTAAGAGATTGTATAATTCATTCAAAAAAAAACCTGGGAGTTCAGAATTAGTTATCTACTTCTATTCCATGTTGCTAATCTACTTTGTATCTCAATAATATGCAGAAAGTTGCGATTAGCAAGATGGATATGCAATCAACAAAATATTTGTTGCTGAATTGGAGGTTTACACACATGTTCATCTTAAACTTTTGGTAAATTCATGACTCATAGTGATATATTATCTGTTCTTCCTGCATTATAACCTCTTTTGGCATCTGCTCTAAGTCTATGTTAATAAATATCCATTATGTATGGCTAAACCTACAGACGTCGGCTATCTTTTAACTTATTTGTAATGCCACCGTAAAAAATTGCTGAAATTTCCCTTTTTAATTAATTGATTAACTGCTTTTCCAGATTTTGCATTTCTCAATATTCCAATCCATTCACTGATCTGAGCCATTTACCTAGCTAATGTGATGCTTTCCTTCTGAAAGTCAGGAATGGTGATTTAGTTGTTCCATACATGAGATTTAGCAGAAGATGAGTTATTTTTCCTCTTATATAATAATACATAATATGAGGATATATTTCACATGTTGAAACCGTTTCAGATACGTTTGATAAGATATTATGCTGAAGGATCTTTGTTCTAAGTATACGAGTACGTTGAAAATGTGAAATTCTTCTAAGATTCGTTGCTCGATTTTGCTGCATATCTTACTCCTAAAATGCAGAGAGACTTGTGAAGGCAGGTCCTGGTTGGTTGGTCCGAAAAGTCAGAATCATCAGTAGAAAATGATGTAGCTTGGATTGAAGGGTAACGTTACCTACCTTAATTGCTTACTTAATCTAACATAGGGAGCCATTTCTGCTAGAAGTTGAACATTATCCACCACTATTCGATAGCGGTGCATATAGAAGAAAGGTTATGTTTTATTAGATTTGGGTTCGTTTTGTTAATTGAACAGAAAGTGGTGCTTAGTCTCTATTGGAGACCAAGGACAACCCAAAATCATTTTTTGAAGTAGGGGATTAGTATTTTGACTTTTTGGAAATCGGTAAATATGGCTTCAATTTGTTTATGAAATTTCGTATGTATAGTGTTACCAAACATATACGAAATTAAAGGCTTTTTGACATAATGTAAGATCATTAATTTTTGTTAATGTCAATATCAGGGATATGATAAGAATTTTTTTATTTTCATATAAAACGAATAATTAAGATCGTGATATTGATATTAAGTGTCAATTAAAATTTTTAGTATAAATTTCTATTGAAGTATACATGATTTTAAATATGTCGATGCGACATGACAACTTTTTTTTTTTTATATCAAACAAATAAGTTTCTACTTTTTTACTAAAATTTTTCTATAATATCAACCGCACATCGCGTACGAATACTAGTTACTGCGTAATAGAAGAAGTCCATTACCCCAGTTCCAAAGAAGAATAAATCAGAATTGCACAAAGTTTAAACTAAAAATAGTTGGTTGATATTTTAATATAGGTATAATTCATGGGTAATATATGTAACTATACATAATCAGTATATAATTCATGTGTACTGGCTAAAAAAATAAACAGTAATTCTAACCTGCTATTTGTATAAAATCGGATAATCTACGTGGTCTACCCATTAAAAACAGCAGTTAACTCCATATACTTTTAAAATATTTATTTTTCCTTCCTTTACCTACTTTATAAAATTTTATTTACTTATTAAATCTTTAATATTATTATATGCCATTAAACATATCCCACCTTTTAAGGGATTAGATTATCTCCCCCAGATTCTTTTAGGATATCTTCAATCAACACTTAACTGGAATAACATTATATCTTTCTCAAAATTGTGGTAAGCATCGTGTACCCATCTATTCCTTCTTAATTACTGGTTCGATCACACAATTACTTCTTTCAAGTTTTTCCTCTCAAGCAAATATCAAGCAAAAAGTTAAGGATGAAGAGAAAACTGGCTTTCCATAGCACTGAAAAGATACTTGGAAAGGGCTGTAAAATTATTGGATGAAACTACACATGCAATCTATGAATCGGCTTCCAAAAGGGATGATAATGCTAGATTGCGAAATTACGACCACAAAATTCTAAAGTTCGAGCATCCTAAAAAAAATAATGGCATAAAAGTTAGTAGGAAAAAATACGACATGGTAAAAACTAGGGTTCCGGGTCTAAAAAGATGAAATGTTGGTGACAACAATAAAAGAAGCTTTCAGTATTGTTAGAAACCAAGCATACCACAATATTTTAAATTGGAGTACAATATTCAAATCAAACATCCCATAATATTCTAATAAAGAATACGATATTCAAATCAAGCATACCAAATGCTTTAAATTGGTATACAATATTCAAATCAAACATATCATAATATTCTAATTTGAAATATAATATTCAAACTAAAATAAAATATTCAAACCAACACACTTTAATAGTATATCGCATTAATAATTTATTTTATTTTATGATTAAATGTTGGTATATTATTAGAAATTATTTGGAATACTACTTCTCTTTAATATATAGTATATTCTACTAGTAATGTTGATGTAATATTATTGTAATTGGATACTTCAATAGAATATTCTAGTATTATATTTTGAATACTACGATACACATTAGAATATTTTTGAGTTGTAAATCAAAAACTAAGTTGAATATGTGAGTGAAATAATATTATAATATAAATTGAATATCATTGTATAGTTATTGAATATTATCATAGATGTAGTGAATACTCTATGTTTTAAATTAAATAATGTATAAAGTAAATGTTATCAATATTAAAAAAACGAATATGCCTCTTTATTTTGAGAATATTATTGTAAATGTATATTGAATATATAAACTAAATAATATCTATGGTTTATGAATACTGCTATTTATTATGGAATGCATATTTAATTTATTTACTTTGAAGATTTTGTATTGTAAAAGGTAACGTATTTTCTAGAAATATGATAAACTTGAGTAATTGGCTTTGATACGAGAAAGGTAAATAGCAATATCAATTCATTACCTCTAGTTATGGCTATATTTAAGGGATATTATCCTATATAATCGTGACAGTTGGATAAAGAAGGTATATGAAGTAATTATTTTAAGAATTTTTAACTTTAGGATATATGGTGTAAAGAGGCCATGTAGATAGGGGTAAATACTTATCCACACCGGGTGTTTACACCAAACTATATTAACTCACTATGGTTAATTAATTTAATTAGATAAGAATGGATATAATTTATCACATGGTTAAATGATTGAAGTCCATATGCAAGACACATGTCATGTATCTATTGGTTTGGTGTAAACACCCGGTATGGGTAGGTTTTAACTGTAGATAGGTATATGACGTAACTTCCCCTATAAAATTCCACCAAAATTTCACGGTATAGCCAGTTTTCGGACGGCTCAATCAAAAATAGCCAGCGTTTACCAAGTCAATGAAAAATAGCCACCGTTTTGCTACAATAGAGACCGGTCCAGCATAATATACTGGAGTTCGGTGCACTTGTGTATGAACTCCATCATATTATGCTGGACCGGTATACTTTGCTGGCTCCAGTATAATATACTGGAGACTGGAGCACTGGTGCTCCAAACTCCAGTATATTATACTGGCTGGAACTCCAGTATATTATGCTGGAGTTCTAGAGTATTTATGCTGGAACTCCATCATATTATGCTGGAGTTCCAGCATACTATCCTGGAACTCCAGTATAATATGTTGGAGTTCAAGTATACTTATGCTGGAACTCCAGCATAATATACTGGAGTATTTTTCGGGTTTTGAACAGTGTTTTCGCTCAGATTTATCTTTAAATAAAAAGTGACTAAATTTCGATTACTTTTGAAATTGGGCTATTTTTGAACGACCAGTTGTAAATCTGGCTATTTTTAAAAATCACCCTAAAATTCCTCTGAAAAGATCCAATTTTTGGCTAAATGAAGCCCATGTTGAAAAGGTCCAAATAAGCTTTAAACCGATATAATTGACGATTTAACAAAAAGAGAATTAAGAAACTCGAATACTTGGATTGAACTGACGAAAAAGATATTAGTCGAGTGGAACTGAACCAATTTACAAACCAAAAATCGAAAATTCCAACCAACTTATTCAGAAAGTGAACCAAACATTCATGCCCACACTTAAAAGAAAGACTGCCGGTTAAGTTACCTATTTTGACTTGCCATGGCCTCTATTATTGTCTTATAGATCACAAGGAGCTTAATTCATTTGACTCATCTACTCGTTCGACTGTTTGCGTGTAAAATGGTATAATTGAAATTGAATTTATATGTGGTTCACAGACAAGTGAATCGATTTGATCCTAAAATGATAAATAAATTAGACAAGAATTAAGACTTAGCGTTGAAATCGAGATAAGACAGTAGCAATCTTGATTCCGGGTGCAGAGCTTCCGGAGGCAGTAGTAACATTATTAATTAATAAGCAAGAAGATAAAATATTATTGAGCTTTAAACAGAGTATAGTATTAGCTTGTCAGAAAATCGTGTCCTAACAATGATTGTAGAGCTTACTATTTATAGTTGCACCTAGGGAACAAGGTCCTAGGATCAAGCGTCTCTTAAATGACAATTATGAGGGCCATTGAAGAATGTGTAATAGTAGGCAGTGAATGTCATATTCTCTTTAACGGACTGTGCACTTAATGCAATAGAATATTCTCCATTAAATGCTACCGGGTGGCAGGTTTTTTATTCGCCTTCATGAATACCATTCTCTTCGAGATTGTTGCCTTCAGACCTGACTGTCTTCGGTCTTTGGCTCCACGTGTCGCTTTCTCATGCGATCATTTAATATGAACATATTTTACCCTATACAGATAGTCCCCCAGCTTTCCGGTGGCATAACCTTGTGTCACCGAGAAGTTGGTAAAGATACCTTTTTTGGCAGAAAATTCTCTTACTCCCTCCAAAAAGTTTCTGACAGTTGATTAGACCACGTCTCTCCGCATTTAATGGCCCGAACATGCGTCATCCTACGATTCAACAACACTTTTGCCGGTTATCGAGGTAATTATGGCCACAATTTTAGCCGCCTATTCCTTTACTTATACGCATCAAACTTCTCCATTTACACTTCATAACTTTCCAAACTCTCTCAAACTCTCTTTACTCAACTCATACTTGCCTTCAACTTTCTCTAATTTTCTTCTTCAGAAAAAACCTTTTCCTCCTTTCTGAAGACAATGGCCTCTTCTTCCAGAAATTCCAGTTCCTCAAAGAACAAAGGTAGTGCTGATGATGATGCTCCTCCCACAGTGAGCACCATTATTCCAAGAAAACTCATCATAACTAAGGACTTCGAAGAGAAGTATCCTTCTGCTAATCCTTGCACATGGGCTGTTGGCATGTATCCTTCTTCCATTCGTCCTTCCAGCATTCCTGCTGTGAAGGAAGACTGTCGTTGCCATGATTTAAACATCATCAATCCTGAACTAGCAGAGTGGATAACCTTACCCAAGAAAGGTTTCACGTATTTTTACACGTATCCTTCACTTTGGGACCGTTCTCCTTGAGCAGGGAGCTTGACTCCGTTATCGTAGAGTTCTACATCCGTTACTAGGTATGCCTGGCATAGGTAAGTCCTTCTGTGAGGAGGACAGTTGCTTGTCTTCAGCGTCTATGCCAGGATACGGGACAAGAGCTATCCCTGGCTCGATTAAGGAACCTTTATTCCCCTAAGATTTTCTGTGGGAGAATGATAAATTTCAGCAAACGTGGCCACCATGCTTTGCTAACTAGTATGGATGATGACAACGATCGTGAGTGGATGGAACGGTTCATTGCAGTTTCCACCAGGGACATCATTCCGGCCACGACTCCATCCTTTCCGGAATTATGGAACCGCACTCGTAAGTTCATTGTTTATCTTTTCTAGTTAATTAAAGATCGCCCCATGTTGTTACTGATCCTTCTTCTTTAACTTATTTCAGCAACTCGGTAGACACCACCTAGGGATGAGGGCTTGGACCTCTGGGTCCCGAAGATTTTGGATGTCACTACACCCGAGACCCGTACGTGGAAAGAACTAGCCCTTAAATATGGGTGGAAAGCCTAAAATCATGGTAGGCCGAACTCATCTTGTATTTATCTTTCGTATAGGAAAATTGGTTAATCCTTTTCTCTTGTTGAATTCAGGTCTACCCCAGGGCTCAGTTGTCGTCCCGAGGAAGACATTTTGGCTGATCCTGCTAACGTGGCGAGGCTGCTGCAAGAGGCTTTCACCCGACAGGTGCCTCCGAGCTTGCTTCTGGTGCAAGTATTTCTTCTCGGAGTCCCCGGCCAGAGAACAGGCAACCAAAAAGGCGACGTTCCTCCGCGGCCAGGGGAAAAAATAAAAAGGCGAAGGGTGCCATGCCTGAGCCGTCCACAGATGCTGTGGTGATGAGCACCGCAACCGAGCCGGCCATAGATACCATGGTGATCGACAATGATGGAGGAGCCGATGATGAGGGGGCTTCTCTACATAGAAGACGATGAACTTCACCAGCTCAAGAGAATACTCAATTTGTTGAGCTAGTCACGCCAACCGAGGACGAGGCCTCGGCACTATGGGGGGTATAATGTAGTGAAAGATTCCAATTCTCGCTTTCGCGTCCCAGTCGCTATTCCCAGTACCATGAAGCTAGATACCAGGTCTCTCTCGTTTGCGGTTGATGAGCAACCAACAACTAGCACTGCCGCAGCTGCTTCGCAACTTATAACGCCATCAGCTTCATCTCCTTCTTCACCAACTTTACCTTCGCCCCCAGCAACTGTTACATCATCTCCACCGACCACAGTTGCCCGAGAGGAGGATGTCCCTCTTCACAAGCTTTAGCGATTTTTGCATCAAAGTCAATGATGCCCGCTTTTGGCCTCAATATTGAGCCGGCGGGAGATCTACCTACTTCTCCCTGGGTGCAGATGCTTTTCTTCCTCCGAATTTCGGTGGTGCAGTAGTTTAGCTTTTTGCTTTCTTTTCTTTTTCATACTTTTGTATTTGCGCTACTTGGCACGTTTGCTGTGAATAGAAGTACATTTTTATTTAAGTATTGTGCAAGTTTTTCTCTTTGCGTACTTTTTGTTTAAATATTTGCGCATGTTTTTCTCTTTGCGTCGAATTGTGCAAGGCTTCAGGTGTATTTTTCCCTGAGAGCATTTGGATTCGGGGCATAAGTTCTTTCAAAATCAACCCTTTACCGTGAGGGTTTCATAAAAGAGGGCCCTCTTATGTTTACAGTGCTCTTGAAGAGGACGTTCTCCTGTTCATTACGGCACTAGCATTTGAAGTACTTCTTTAACTTTCAAATGATAAAATTACTTCATCGCTCATACAAGAAACAAGATAAAAACAAAAGGAATTTAATTTAGTTCCTTCCATTTTCAAAAGTACATAAGCATTCATTATGCTAAAATGAAATTGCCATTACTTGTGGCTAACTTGTACAACTTGTTTCTACGGGGCTGGCCGCGCAGTCCCCTGTCCCGATGATAAAACTTTGCTCCCGGATTTTGTAGTCCCGGTCAATGTAGCAGTTATTGCCGTATTCTAATATCATTTCCCCTATTGTTCAAAAGCGAAGGATGCGTATTTTAACACTCGAAGTCTTGATCCTTTGGAGACTCCACTAATGGATGGTTAGACAACCTTTAGTTCGGTAGAAAGCTTCACTTTCCCTTAAGAACTTTGTTATGGAGCCAAAGACTATCTAACAACCCCCAGTGGCTTGCACTCGTGAATGGTCGTGTAACCCTTGGTCCGATAGCAAATTTTACTTTCCAGTAGGAACTTTGCTACCGAGCAAAAGATTACCTAACCGCTCCGTAGTGATCTGTTGTTTGCGTGCCTTGTCATTTTAAGGTCTTATTCCCATTGACGAAGCTTCCTTCGTAGTATGCTTTTCGTTGCTACCTCGTTAACAAACTTGCCAAGAAAACCCAATTGGGACAAAACTGGGCAAAGGGAAAAAGAGTGCAGCACATACTTTCAGTATAGGCGAGGCTCATCAACAATAGTATCTTTTGAGGTGTGCCACATTCCAGTTGATCAGAAACTTTACTCCGTCCTGATTTTCCAATTCGTATGACCCTTTCCTGATGACACCTGAAACCCGATAGGGACCTTAGAATGTTGAACCCGTCTTCCCTGCGTTGAGCTCCCGAGTGTTCTGAGTTACTTCCCTTAAAACCAAGTCTCCTACTTTGAAATAACGGAGGTTGTCTCTTCGATTGTAGTCTCTTTCCATTCTCTGCTTTTGGGCTTCCATCCTTATATGCGCCAGGTCCCTGCATTCGTTAAGCAGCTTTATTTGTTTCTTCTTCCGCCAGGAAATATCTCAAGGTAGGTTCCCCTACTTCCACCGGGATCAAGGCTTCTGCTCCATACACAAGAGAGAAAGGAGTTTCCCCTGTGCTCGATTTGGATGTTGTTGGGTATGCCCATAGTACTCCTGTAGCTCTTCGGGCCACTTGTCGTTGGCTGCTCTTTTTGAGATTTTGGATAATCATCTTTTTGTTGATTCTGCTTGACCATTTGCACTCAGGTGTTAGGGTGATGATGTGATCCTTTTGATTTTCAAGTCTTCAAGGAATTTTTTGACTTTTGCGCCTATTAATTGTAGCCCGTTATCGCAAGCTATCTCTTTTGGTATCCCAAATCTGCAAATTATATTCTTCCACAAGAAATGTACCACTTCGCATTCGCCGATCTTCTGATAAGGACCTGCTTCAACCCATTTAGAAAAAAGTTAAAATCAAAAGAAATCTTACCTTACCGCGGGTTGGTGGCAACAGGACGACTATATCCATCCCCCACTTCATGAACGGCCATGGCGACAAAATTGAGTGTAGTGGCTCTTCTGGTTGATGTACCAATGATGCGTATCGTTGACATCGCATTTTTGAACATAAGCCTTGGCGTCTTGCTCCATCCGGGGCCAGTAGTATCCTGCCTCAATTAATTTTAGAACTAAGGAATCCGCGCCTGAGTGATTTCTACAGATTCCTTCATGGACTTCCCGCATGATATAGTTAGATTCAGAAGCCCCCAAACATCAAGCCAACGAGCCTTGGAAAGATCTTCTATATAATTGACCTCCCTCGAAACTGTATCGAGCTGCTTTAGTGCGCCGGGCCCGAGATGCCTTGGGTTCTTCAGGTAATTTTCCTTGCTCGAGATAGTCAATGATCTCATTTCTCCAGTCCCAGACCAAATTGGTCGCGTTTACCTCATAATAACATTTGCATCCAATACCGAGTGCATAAGCTGTATGACTGTACCGGATTCTGTTCCCTTCATTTTCGTAAACGAACCCAAATTTTCTTGTGTGTCTGCTTCTGCATTCTCTTCCCTCGGGATGTGCATAATTGACCATTCCCTGAACCAAGCAAGCAGAGCCTGGGCTATCACTACATACTGTTGCATGCATTCCTCTTTGGCTTCGAAGATCCCATAGACCTGATTTAGTCGAAGGATTAGGGTTTCTCCCAAGGGCGTGGCTAGCACTATGACGAGCCCGTGCCCCTTCACATTGGAAGCTCCATTTGTGAACAAAGTCCAAACTCCTGATGTCTATTCTGACACCATCACTGCTTCTTTGGAAGCCAAAGGGAACAATCCCAGACTGAAATCGACCACAAAGTCGGCCAAAACTTGTGACTTAATTGCAGTCCTAGGTTTATATTCTATGTCAAATTCACTCATTTCAATGGCCCACTTGCCAGCCTACCTGGAAGTTCAGGTTTGTGAAGAATATTCTGTAGGGGAAAGTGGTCACCACAGCTTTCAGATGACATTGGAAATGAGGCCCAAGCTTTTGAGCGGTGACTACGAGAGCTAAGGCCATTTTTTCTAGATATGGGTAGCGAGTTTCTGCTCCTGTTAAAATTTTACTAACATAATAAATAGGATATTACGTACCTTTGTCCTCGCAGACTAATACGGCACTTACCTCTACCTCCGAGATCCCTAAGTAGATCGACAGTTATTCGCCTTCCTCCAATTTTGAGAGTAATGGAGGACTTGACAAATACCTTTTCAAATCCTTCAAAGCCTCCTGACATTCTGGAGTCCATTCGAAGTTGTTCTTCTTTTTGAGTAGTGAAATGAAATGGTGGCATTTTCTGAAGATCCGGGAAATGAATCTGCTCAAAGCAGCCAATCTCCATGTCAACCTTTGAACCTCATTCACGCTTGATAGTTGGTCTGGGATGTATTCGATTGTTTTAGTTTTATTAAGGTTAATCTCGATCCCCCTTTGTGATACCAGAAACCCCAGGAACTTACCATAGCTGACCCCGAATGCACACTTCTTGGGGTTAAGCTTCATGTTATGTTTCCTTAAGATGTCAAAGGTTTCTTGCAAGTGTTTAAGATGATCACCTGCGTTCAAAGTCTTAACCAGCATATCATCTATGTAAACCTCCATAGTTTTCTCTATTTTATTCTCAAACATTTTGTTCACGAGCCTCTGATAAGTGGCTCCGGTGTTCTTAAGCCCGAAGGGCATCACTTTGTAGCAATATGTGCCAAAGTTCGTTATGAACGAAGTATTTTCCTGATCCTCCGGGTCTATCTTGATTTGATTGTACTCGGAGTAAGCATCGAGGAAACTCATTAACTTGTACCCGGCCGTCGCATCATTCATTTGATCGATATTTGGCAGTGGGAACGAGTCCTTTGGGCACGTCTTATTTAAATCCTTATAGTCTTGGCACATGCGAAATTTATTATTCTTCTTTGAAACTACTACAACATTAGCTAACCAGGCGGGATATTTTACCTCTCGGATTGAACCGATATCAAGCAAACGAGTTACCTCTTCTTTGACGAATTTGTTTCCGTCCTCGGCAGTATGACATTTTTTCTATCTTACCGGAGGGATGTTGAGATCCATGCTTATTTGTGCACGGCCACTTCCAGCGGGATACCTATCATATCCGCATGCGACTACACAAAACAATCAATATTAAATTTAAGAAAATTGATAAATTCAGACCTGAGCTCGGGGTTTAGTCCTGTCCCTAAGTAGAACTTCCTCTCCAAGAACTTTTCAAAATGTGACTTGTTCAAGTTCTTCCGCCATGGATTTTATTGCGTCTGTTTCTTCTAGTACTGGAAGTATCTTGGTACCTGATAGGATTCTGGCGACTCCTTCCCCTGGTTGACTTCGCTCGGCTCAAGAGCAAGCGCCGGTTCCTATAATTGCTATGTTGAATTCTCCTGCCCTTTTCTACTGGAAACAGAGATTGCATTCATCTCCCTTGCTGCCGATTGGTCTCCTCTTATTTGTTTAATTCCACTGGGAGTTGGGAACTTCTGCAATTGATGATATGTTGATGGTACGGCCATCATCTCGTACAACCATGGTCTCCCCAGGATAATATTGTAACCCATATCGCCATCCACTACCTTGAAAAAGGGTCATCCTCATCACCCCCTTAGCATTCGTGGGCAGCAGGATCTCTCCTCGGGTTGTCACGCTCGCCAGATTGAACTCGGCGAGGAGTTTTGTGGTCAAAATGCTGCTTTCGGTTAGCTTGGCTTGTTCCTATGCTCTCCACTAGATAATATTGGCCGAACTTCCTGGGTCCACCAAAATATGTTTAACTTTAAAATCTAAGACGTTTAAAGAGATTACCAAGGCATTGTTGTGCGGCAGTAGCAGTCCATCTGCGTCTTCCTCCGTAAAAGTAATGTCGTCCTCAACAACTTCCCAAAGTCTCTTACTGTGGGTTACCGATACCTTCATCTTTTTGCCGCCAAAAATGTCACGCCATCAATCTCGTTCCCTTCGAAAATCATTGATCGTTAAACATGGAGGATCTT
Organism: Nicotiana attenuata; assembly: GCF_001879085.1. Lineage (NCBI taxonomy): Eukaryota > Viridiplantae > Streptophyta > Magnoliopsida > Solanales > Solanaceae > Nicotiana > Nicotiana attenuata. The sequence goes on along the minus strand of NW_017671968.1, from coordinate 156,546 downwards.
CTCCTGCTTTCGAAGGTTCCACGTTATCACGATTGCGGCCGTAATTGTTTTTGCCCGATCACTCAAGAATTCTTTAAGATGAGCGTTTTTCAGCAATGTTGCCACCTCTTCGTGCAGATGCCGGCAGTCCCCAATCGGGTGACCGTTGGTCCCATGGTATTCGCACCACAAAATAGGATCCCTTTGACTGGGATCGGATCGTATTGGCTTCGGGAATCGTCCTTCTTTAATGTTCCTCATAGCTGATATTAGCTCCACTACGCTGACATTAAAGTTGTGTTCGGAAATCCTGGGGTAGGAGGAATCTCGGGAACCTGATATCTCCTTGTCCTGCAATGAACTGTTATCCCGGTCGCGATCAGCTCTCCTTTCGATTGCGAATCTATCCATCGACCGGAAACCTCTACTACATCCTTCGGCCCTTTCATAGGGCAAAAATCGACCACTTGAAGACCGTGATCTGCTCGAAATCATCTTTTGACTTCTCTTTTTTCTTCTCCCGATCTCGACCCTTGGTTGATGCAGGAAAACCGAGCTGATGATCCTCAATTCTTATCTTTGACTCATACCGGTTGTGAACATCTGCCAATGTTGTTGCCTGGAACTTGAGAAGACTTTCTTTCAATTTCCGGGAAGCATTGGAACTTCTCGGATTCAGACCTTTAGTGAATGCTTCAGCTGCCCATTCGTTTGGTACGACCGGTAGCAACATCCTTTCCTTTTGGAACCTGGTCACAAACCCCCACAACAATTCACTCTCTCCTTGTGCAATCCTGAATATGTCAGCCTTTCGGGCATGTACCTTCTTGGCTCCAGCATGAGCCTTGATGAAAGAGTCCACGAGCATCTCGAAGGAACCTATGGAGTGCTCGGGCAAAAGCGAATACCACGTCAGGGCTCCCATCGTGAGGGTCTCCTCGAATTTCTTCAGTAAGACTGACTTAATCTCATGGGGAGCTAAATCGTTCCCCTTCACCGCCATTGCATAGGTGGTGATGTGCTCCTGAGAATCTAAACTCCCATCATATTTCGGCACGTCTGGCATTTTGAACCGCTCAGGATCAACTCTTGCACCGCGCTTGGTTTGAACGACAACTAGGTATATTTCTTTGAGTTCGGTCCTTTCAACACTAGTGGTACTCCCGAAATTTGATCCATTTGGGCGTTTATTTCTCTCATAAACCGCATGAGTTCGGTTTTAAAGGGATCATTCTCGTTGTTGTTATCGGATCCGCTAGCGTTCTCCCCGGCCCCATTGAAGCCGACTTCGCCCCTCGGGGTGTTGTTATCGACCCTTTGCGTTGTTTGATTTGCGGGAGCACCGGGAGTAACTGGACCTCGTCCATTCGCGTTTTTGGAAGCACATGACAACGCCTGCTTCAACCCGGCATGACCCGATCCTATCGTGAGAGATGGCCCATAATGGCTTTTTGTTGCTCTCTAAAGATCCTTACTGTTTCAATGACGTTCTCTGCTTCAGCATCATTAGAAGTCGCCTCTCGACCATGACGCGGATATTGGCTTCGTCCCCCTCGCTGCGGGTATCACTAATTGAATCTTCGTGCTGAGGCTGATTTCCTTGGGCCTCAACGTTGTGTGCGATGTTGACGCCGTTATCCGCTATTTTCTTTTTATGATTTTTGCTAAGAACAAATAATCTTTAGTAATAGATGCAAGGATCAACTCAATTACACAACTATCTAAGCTCAACGATGAGCGCCAAACTGCTTACCCGTAAAATGGAACAGTTGAATTTATACGTGGTTTATAGGCAAGTTAATCGATTTGATCCCAAAATGACAAGTAAATTAGACAAGAATATAAGACTTGGCGTTGAAATCGAGATAAGATAGTAGCAATCTTGATTCCAGGACCAGAGCTTCCGGAAGCAGTAGTAACAGTATTAATAAGCAAGAAGATAAAATATTATTGAGCTTTAGAACAGAGTATAGCATTAGCTTGTCAGAAAATTTGTGTCCTTTACAATGACTGTAGAGCTTACTATTTATAGTTGCATCTAGGGAACAAGGTCCTAGGATCAAGCCCCTCTTAAATGACAATTATGAGGGCCATTGAAGAATGTGTAACGGTATGCAGTGAATGCCATATTCTCTGTAACAAACCGTGCACTTAATGCTATAGAATATTCTACATTAAATGCTACCGGGTGCAGGTATTTAATTAATTCGCCTTTATGAATACCAATCTATTCGAGATCGTTGCTTTTGAACCTCACTGTCTTTCGTATTCGGCTCCATATGTCGCTTTCTTATGCGATCATTTAATATGAACATATTTTATCCTATACATCCACACTTACTGAACCTGTTGAATTTTTTTAAAAAAGGGGTTGGGTAGGTTATAAAATTTAATTATGACACATTAATTTTCTTTTAGCTTTTTCTGCCACTTTCTTTTTACCTACTCATATTGAGAGCTTGAATTTTGAAGTCTGGGGAATAATGAGAGTAAGAAAACATGGGTTAAATTTCCAAAAAGACTCTCTCCAGCTTCTTTAGAGGAGCCTTGGAGCAATGATAAAGTTATTTTCGTATGATTTATAGGTTATGGGTTCGAGCGGTGGGGCCGAGTACGACCAACCTCGAGATAATACCGTTATGGTTTTATAACTGAAAGAGCGAGATTCTCGTGATGGCCCAAGATCATAGTTGAAATTGCGGAATAGATTTGTACAAGTTAGTACAGATTTGTACTCGGCGGTTAGACAGCTGTCCCAATAAGATTCCTTACTGTAAATAGAAATGTACCTTATTTAGGGTTCCCCTACTATATAAAGGGGACACCAATCATTTGTAAGATCATAAATCATTGGCAAGAATATACTCTCTTACTTTCTTGCTCATTACTCATTAGAAATGCCTCTTCACTTTATTGTCCTTACTTTACTGTTCTTGTTGACCTACTCCGGGGCCATCGTAGCTCGAGGTCAAGACTTGCTCAAGCACTGGTTTGATTCAACTTACTTCTTTAATTTATACGTTTGGTTTCTTGGTTATTAATTAGTATTGAATTAAATCACGTATAAAATCATAAATACGATTAATTGTTTCTCGTATTTCGAGGTAAACAGTTTGGCGCCCACCGTAGGGCTAAAGATAATAATGGTTATTTCAGTACTGATTCTGATAACACACGTTATTTTCATACTTGTTCTTGTCAAGAATTTTGTTCTTAGGTTAAAACATGTCAAACTCACAAAACGTACCTGTACACGGCGATGATGGTTGCATTTCATGGGGAATACAACAATGTAGTTGCTCCGGGAGCCGGTGTACCACCGATTAACCCTAGGAAAGTGCCAAATATGGAACCAGTCGATGTTAGTTCATACATTGCTTTGAATGCGGATTTAGGCGCAGACCCCGGAGGAAGTGTACGTAAGGAAGTCCGATCTGGTGGCCAAGGAACACATGGTATAGGAGATGGGGGAGTTAGCCTCTAAGTAATATTCGAGATGCTACAGGCTCAACAGATTGCAATCGCTCAGCTTCAAAGTCAGCATAAAACTCCAAGCATGGTCGAACCAGAAATCACTCGCTATACTGAGCCGGTGCCAGAAAGATTGAATGATAATGGCTCCAGGACTGATCCCACGATTATGAGGATGCTCGAGGAGCTCACCAAAAGAATCGAGTTGGGGGAGAAAAAGATTGAGGATAGTGACAAAAAAGTGGAGACGTATAACTCCCGTGTTGATCAAATACCGGGGGCACCCCCGGTCTTAAAAGGTTTGGATGCCAAAAAGTTGATACAGAATCCGTTTCCTCAGAGTGCGACTCCGAAGCCCATTCCTAAAAAGTTCCATATGCCCGATATACCTAAATACAATAGGACGAGCGATCCTAATGAACACATTACCTTGTACACTTGCGGGGTTAAAGGAAACGACTTAAATGATAATGAGATCGAGTCGGTTTTGTTGAAAATTTTTGGGGAAACTTTGTCATAGGGCGCAATGATTTGGTATCACAACTTGCTACCAAATTCTATCAATTCATTTACTATGTTAGCAGACGCCTTCGTGAAGGCACACGCCGGGGCCATAAATGTTGCGACAAGAAAATCAGACGTTTTTAAGATAAGACAGAGGGGTGATAGATTCTAAGGGAGTTCGTATCCCAATTTCAAATGGAGCAAATGGAATTACCACCAGTCTCGGATGATTGGGCCATGCAAGCTTTTACACAGGGGTTGAACGAGTGGAGTTCGATTGCGTCATGACAGTTGAAGCAAAATCTGATCGAGTACCCAGCTGTAACTTGTGCTAATGTGCATAATCGTTACCAATCGAAGATCAGGGTCGAGGACGACTAGGTGGGAGCCCCCTCGGGTTTAGTTATCCAAATAGATTAGCAGTAAAGGCCCCAAGAGATACCGACAGGGAACCAAGGTCAAATAGGGAACGGTATCAGCCATATGTCGCAGATCGAAGAAACAACGGCCTGGGGCGCAATCCTCCTCAGAACGATCGAAGGAATGATCGAGGGAAAAATTCTCGGGGACTTATGAGTAAGAGTGGTTTTGATAAACATATCGATCCAGCAGAAGCACCTCGGTTATCGGAGTATAATTTTAGTGTCGATGCATCGGGGATCATATCGGCTATTGGAAGGATCAAAGACACCAGGTGGCCTAGACCTGTACAAACCGATCCTTCTCAAAGAAATCCAAACTTGATGTGTAAATATCATGGCACGCATTGCTATAGGACCGAAGACTGCAGACAACTGAGGGAGGAGGTAGCTCGATTGTTCAACGAGGGTATTCTTCGAGAGTTTCTCAATGATCGAGCTAAGAATCACTTCAGAGAAAGAGACGCCAACAGAAAGAATGAGCAGGAAGAACCGCAACATGTAATACATATGATCGTTGGCGGGGTCGATGTTCCACAAGGGCCTATATTCAAACATACCAAGGTGTCGATTACCAGAGAGAAACGAACTCGGAGTTATGTGCCCGAGGGCATCCTATCGTTCAATAACAAGGAAGCGGAAGGCATTTCTCAGCTGCACAATAACGCCCTGGTAATTTTTATTTTGTTAAATAAAATTCAAGTTAAACGTGTTCTAGTGGATCCTGGAAGCTCAGCAAACATAATCAGATCAAGGGTCGTAGAGAAGCTCGGACCAGAAGACCTAATTTTACCTGCATCTCGAGTCCTAAACGGCTTCAACACGGCGAGTGAAACAACGAAGGGGGAGATAAACCTTCCAGTGAACGTGGCCGGGACCATCCAAGATACAAAATTCCATGTCATTGAAGGCGACATGAGATATAATGCACTACTCAGGAGGCCATGGATCCACAACATGAGGGCAGTACCTTCAACCCTTCATCAGATGATGAAATTCCCAACAGTAGATGGTGTGAAAACAGTTTACGAGGAACAACATGCTGTAAAGGAAATGTTTGCAGTCGATGAGGTGACACTGATACCAGAGCCTTCGACCTTGGGAAAATAAAGCACCAAAGATAAGCAGACGGCGAAATAGCAATCACCGTTCCCAGCCTCGACCGAATCGCAGAAATAGGTAATCGAAGAAGAAAAGGATTTCCTTAATCCTCGGACTTTTGTTGTTCCCGAAGAGTCAGATGCAACCAAGACAATGGTCGAGGAGCTGGAACAGGTCATGCTGATTGAGTATATGCCCGAGAGAAAGGTATACCTGGTAACGGGGTTAACCCCGAAGTCAGGAAAAACTCATTCAATTTCTTATCGATAACATAGATTATTTTGCTTGGTCCCATTTAGACATGACATGGATCCCACCGGAAATAACAACACACCGGCTAAGCCTCGACCCCATGTTCAAATAAGTAAAACAAAAAAGGAGGCCCTAGCCCGAGATGAAGCATGCATTCATAAAGGATGAGGTAACTAAACTTCTTAAAATAGGGTCTATTCGGGAGGTAAAATACCCCCAATGGTTAGCCAACGTTGTTGTAGTCCCTAAAAAGGGTAACAAACTTAGAATGTGTGAAGATTATAAGGATTTAAACAAGGCATGCCCTAAAGACTCCTTTCCACTGCCTAACATCGATCGCATGATCGATGCCACGGCCGGCCATGAGATCCTTACCTTTCTCGATGCCTATTCTGGGGACAATCAAATTCAGATGAACCCGGAGGACCAGGAGAAGACCTCGTTTATCACTATGTTTGGAACATACTATTACAATGTAATGCCCTTGGGGCTAAAAAATGGTGGAGCTACATACCAACGCCTAGTTAATAAAATGTTCGAGAAACAGATAGGTAAATCAATGGAAGTTTACATTGACAATATGTTGGTTAAGTCCCTGCGCGCAGAGGACCATTTAACTCATTTGCAAGAAACATTCAAAATCTTGAGAAAGTATAACATGAAGCTTAACCCAGAAAAATGTGCCTTCGGGGTCGGTTCAGGCAAGTTCCTCGGCTTCATGTATCAAATCGGGGAATCGAAATCAACCCCGACAAGATCAAGACCATCGAAAATATCACTATTGTAGACAGTGTGAAAGCCGTACAAAGGCTAACAGGACGGATAGCCGCCTTGGGCCGATTCATTTTGAGGTCATCAGATCGAAGCCACAAGCTATTTTCCTTACTCAAAAAGAAAAATGATTTTGCATGGGACCCGGAATGCTAGCAAGCATTGGAAGAATTGAAGCGATACTTATCTAGCCCACCTCTACTTCACACTCCGAAGGTATATGAAAAGCTTTACTTATATTTGGCAGTGTCCGAGATAGCGGTAAATGGGGTACTAGTTCGAGAAGAGCAAGGTACGCAGTTCCCTATCTATTACGTAAGTCGGACTTTAGGAGATGCTGAAACTAGATACCCACACTTAAAAGAATTAGCACTTGCATTAATAAGTGCATCTAGAATGATAAAGCCATATTTCTAGTGTCACCCACTATGTGTGTTAACCACTTATCCTCCCCGAAATGTTTTTCATAAGCCCGAGTTATCGGGCTGATTGGCTAAATGGACAGTCGAACTTGGCGGGTACAATATCGAATATCAACCCTGAACGGCCATCAAGTCTCAAATCATAGCTGATTTCATGGCCTATTTTACACCGACCCTCGTACCCAAAGTGGAGAAAGAACTTCTGCTATAATCGGGTACATCATCAGGGGTATGGACCCTCTTCATAGACGGTGCCTGAAACGTGAAAGGATCCGAGCTTGGCATCGCTTTGAAGCCACCTACAGGTAACACTATTAGACTAACTATTAAAACTTCTAGGTTGACTAATAATAAGACCGAGTATGAGGCCATGATTGCAGGTCTCGAGCTAGCTAAAAGCTTAGGGGCAGAAGTCATTGAAGCCAAGTGCGATTCTCTGTTGGTGGTGAACCAAGTAAACAAAAGCTTCAAAATTTGATAGGATAGAATGCAAAGATATTTATACAAGCTACAGGTAACCTTGCACCGCTTCAAGGAGTGGACTCTAGATCATGTGCCTCGAGAAAAAAAATAGTGAGGCCGATGCACTTGCTATCTTGGGGTCATCAGTTGAAAAAGATGATATTATCTCGGGGACTGTCGTCCAATTATCGAGATCTGTGGTCGAGGAGGGTCATGCCGAGATAAATTCTAAAGTTTGACTTGGGATTGGAGGAATAAGTATATCGAATATCTGAAAAATGGAAAGCTCCCATCGGATCATAAAAAGTCGAGGGCTCTACGAACCAAGGCTGCTAGGTTCACATTGGATGAAGATGGAACATTATACAGGAGGACGTTTGATGGACCATTGGCGGCATGTTTAGGGTTGGGGAACACCGATTATGTTCTATGAGAAATCCACGAAGGCACTTGTGGAAATCACTCCGGCGCCGAGTCTTTGATTCGCAAAATTATTAGAGCAGGGTATTACTAAGATAGCATGGAAAAAGACACTAAGGAGTTTGTAAGAAAGTGTTATAAATGTCAAAGGTTTGCACCGATGATTCATCATCCCGAAGAACAACTTCACTCAGTTTTGTCCCCATGGCCTTTCATGAAATGGGGAATAGACATCGTCGGCCCTCTACCAACGGCCCCAGGTAAAGCTAAATTTATTTTGTTTATGACTGACTACTTTTCTAAATGGGTGGAAGCACAGGTCTTCGAGAAGGTCAGAGAAAAAGATGTTATTGACTTCATCTGGGACCACATCGTGTGTCGATACGGGATACCTGCTGAAATCGTATGCGACAACGAAAAGCAATTCATCGGCAACAAGGTAACGGAGTTCCTCGAAGCACACAAAATAAAGCGGATCCTATCAACACCGTACCACCCGAACGGGAACGGACAGGCCGAATCAACAAACAAAACTATCATTCAAAACTTAAAGAAAAGGTTGAACGATGCAAAAGGAAAATGGAGAGAAGTTCTACCTGAGGTTCTTTGGGCATATCGAACGACATCGAAGTCCAGCACGGGGGCAACCCTGTTCTCTTTAGTATACGGCTCCAAGGCCTTGATTCCAGTCGAGGTCGGGGAACCCAGCGCCATATTTCGACATGCATCGGAGGAATCAAATCACGAGGCTATGAATACTAGCCTCGAGCTATTAGATGAAAAACGAGAAGCTTCACTTGTTCGGATGGCCGCGCACAAAAAAAGAATTGAGAGATATTATAATTGAAGGACCAACCTTCAACACTTCGGAATCGGGGACTTAGTTCTACGGAATGTCACCCCCAATATTCGAGACCCGAATGAAGGGAAACTAGGCCCGAATTGGGAAGGACCGTACCGAGTCATCGGAGTTATAGGTAAAGGATCTTACAAACTTGGTGTTTAACCAAAAAATGGAATTTTGACTAAAGCTATAATTTAGAAGAACACAGGTTAGTGATAATCGCAAGAATGTATAAAAGAAAGTAATTTGGATAGCCAGAATATAATTGAGTAAAGCAAGTAAACCAAAGTATATTCAGATGATCTTTCGTGTCCCTACAATTGTTCAGCCCTCTCCTTTTTATAGTTATTTTTGAGATGTATGTCTTGCCTTTGTCATAATAAGGCCATTATGGGCAATTAATGACATTAAATGCTACGTTACATAATCATTATATTCAAGACAGATTCTCTAACGTTTTTAGAATTTAAGGCTTATTAAATACTGTATTTGGACTCCCATGTGTTGTCAAATTCATTCCCTTGATTCTTCTTGATTCTTGAATATAAATGTCTTGAATAGGTACGGGCGCTGAATCCTTTGAATGTCTGCCCGTGCCTCTTCCTTTGCCTTTGCTCGCATCCATTGCTACCCGTGCCTCTTGGCTAGTTGAAATTCTTTGACCATTTGACCACTCTACGTGTCATGACACGTCATCTCCATACTACTTTAATATGTAAACTCAATTTTCCCAATACAAATAGTCCCCCCACTTGCCATTAATTCATCAATTGAATATTTGGGAAGTGGATTTCATTAAAATAGGAATTTTCGTCACTATTAATTCTGTGACAGAATTGGCACTTCAATTGTCACTTCCATTTAATGCGTTCCACACATGTCACCTTCCTATTGGTTCTGCAGTTTTGCAGCACTTTTTTTAGGCTTTCTTTTCGTCTTCCCTGTTTACGAAGTGTCAGTTGTCATTATTATGGTCCTTCCATCATTGCACTTTTTCCTTTGACGGTTGCTTATCAGTATAAATATAACTTCTTTCTTTGTCTTTACCTCATAAAGTTTACTGAACACTTTATTTCTCAAATCTTTGTTTGTTTCTTCCTCGTATCATCCTTTTTCATTATGTCTTCATCGAACCCTAACCTTAGAAGGGCTTCCATTGTTGATACCTTCCCTAGTTCTCTTAGTAGAGGCAGAAGGGGAGGTAGGCATCGTAGTTCGGGATCTGCACGAGACTCTTCTATTTTATCTCCTAGTTCTGGTCCTTCTTCTAGAACCAGAGGTTCCCTTTCTCAAAAATCTTCCTCTAGGGGTAAAGAACCTGCTGAACCATCACGTGAGCCTTTAGTAGAAGAGATAGTCCCTACGGAATTGTCTTTTTATCATGACAGGGAATCTCTTAGGAATCAGGTTTCTACTTTAGATCATGCTGATGCTTTTCCCACTCAGATTACAGAAATTTTGGCTCCTGTAGTTCGCAAAGATTGCCATTGGAGTGATGACTTTCCTATTATTATTCCTAAACCAAATCAGAGAATCACTTCTTACTTGATGGGGTTTTCTTTTGTTTATACATACCCTTTCACCTTAGGGTTCAAACCAGCTATTGACCCAGTCATTCTTGATTTTTGTCGTTTCTTTAATGTTTGTTTGGGTCAAATTGGCCCAATCATCTGGAGGGCTGTTGCCTGTTTAAGGCATTTAACCAATTCAGCTGGTGTTCCCTCTACTTTCCCTCACCTAATTCATCTTTATTCCCCTAGGCTTTTTCGCAATGGTATTTTCACACTAGCAGCCAGGAGTAAGAGGGTTTGGGTGAGCCCTGAGGATGACAAGGACCGTGGCTGGTATGCCCGGTTTGTTGCTGCCCCCACTGCTGGTTTAGTGGGTGAAGATAACATTTCCTTCCCTGAGAAGTGGAATTTTGCACTTAAGTCTTTTATCCTGTTCGTGCCTTTTTTCCTTCAAGTTTATCAACTTTTCTAATTTTGCTTTTCTTTTTCCTTTTTTAGCAACCATGGGAGTTGTGGAAGATGTTTCCAATTTCCGTGGCTGAGTAGACAGATTATTGAAGACCGCACCAATGGATGGGAGGTCTTGGAAGACACTTTCTAACCATTTTGGTTGGAAAGTAAAGACTCATGGTAAGAGCTTCTTATTTTGTTTCATCTTTCATGCATATGTTTCTCTTTATGGCTCTAATTTCAATCCATCTTTTTATTAGGATTTGCTATTCGAGGAGTTACTACCGAGGCAGTTGCGACTTCCCGTGCCTCTTCGGGAACCCGTATCTCCTTGGAAAGAGCTCAAGAAATAGTCTTGGGTTCTTCGTCGAAGAGAAAAGCCGTTGAAGAAGAAGATTTCGAAGAAGAGGAAGATGGGGGCTCTTTGGTGACAAGGCCTCGAGCTCGAAGACGCATAATTTCCGATGACAAAGCACATGCGTCTCCTCGTCATTCCGTTCCTCTTACTGAATCCATTGAGCCTCGGTGGTAATTCCTGACGATGACGTTGACCCTGGTGATACTCGTGAGTCCATTGAACAGCTTTTTATTATCGGTTTTAATAGTGGAAGTTTAGGGCTTGTTTTAGATGAAACACCCCTAGCCTCTTTTTCAACTCCCTTGCCTGTGATTCCTTCGTTGCTGTGAGCACGTGATTTTTGCCCTATGTGAATTATTCCCAAAAATTCAAACAAAATGAGTTTCTTTATTATTTTACAATTTTTGTGAATTTTTGTGTTATTTTCTGATAATTGCTGCGTTTTATTGGTGCATTTTAATTTATATGAAAAATATAAAAAATACATTTGGCATTTGCATTTAGGATCTAATTTCATATTTTAGGATTAATTAGTGGTTAAGTAGTTTTTAGAACAAAATATAAAGAAAATTACAAAAAATAGTCACTTGTTTGTATTTTTTGCGTTTTGTTTAGTTTTCTTTTGTTTACTAGGATTTATTCTGTTTTTAGATAATTAATTGGTCTAATTTTGGAGTTAAAATAGGTTTTGTTAATTTTGCAAAAGAAATAAATATAATAAACAAAATAGAATACAAAAAAAAAAAAGAAAAAGAAGAAAACAAATAAAAGAATTAAAAAGGAAAAATAGAGGTACTTAATAAGAAAGACCACAATTAGGGCCAAATTAGGCCTGGCCCAAACCCAGAACTACCTCCAATACTGACCAATCCCACGGCCAAACCCACACCTACTCGGTCNTCAAATGCCTCTTCAAGTTCCCATTTTACATTCCAAAAACCAAGCCCTAGTTCTTCCAATTTTTACCCAAGTTTCTAAGAATTAAAGGTAGATTCTTCAATAAAATGATGTTTCTAGACCATAGGACTTACCTCCTATTGATTCCCAGTCAAAACCCTCTCAAAATTGCGTCAATAGCTCCCAAGCTCGCTCAACAATGGAGGAAAAATGGTAGAGCTCGCGGATGAAATAAACCCTTTAAACCTTTCTGCCAACAGCGCTTTTCGCTTATGCGGTCCCGCTTCCGCTTATGCGGGACCGCTTCTGCGGCCAAAAATCCGCTTATGCGGTCTTCACTTAAAAACTCAGGCGCCGCTTCTGCGGTCCTCTCAAAACCGCTTCTGCGGTACAATGTCCGCTTAGGCGGACCCGCTGAAGCGTCCAACATTCCGCTTATGCGGAACTATCCTAACCCACACCTGGCCGCTTCTGCGATCACTCACCCGCTTCTGCGGAGCTTCTGCGGTCCATTTCCGCAGAAGCGGAAATACTAGATACCAGCAATATCAGACCTGAAGCAACCTTCAAAACTCTCTTTTAACCACTCAAATTCACCCCGAGGCCCCCGGGACCTCAACCAAAACACCAACACAAACCAAAAACCTCATACGAACTTGTTCCAATCATCAAAACACGTCAAACAACACAAAAATCATCAATTCACCACGGATTCAAGCCTAAGTTTATCAAATTCTTCCGAAACTCACATTCGATCAAAAACCTAACCAAATGACGTCCAAATGACCTGAAATTTTACCCGCACATCCAAAATCACCTAACGAAGCTACTGCAACGCTCGGAATTCCATTCCGACCCCCGGATCAAAATCTCACCTACCAACCGGAATTCGCCAAACTTCAACCTTCGCCAATTCAAGCCTAATTCTACACCAGACCTCCAAATTCAATTCCGATCGCACTCCTAAGTCACAAATCATCCCCCGAAGCTAACCGAATCACCAGAATTCACATCCGAGCCCTCTAACTATATAGTCAACTTCCGGTCGACTTTTCCAAAACAAGCTTTCCTTAAAGAGACTAAATGTCTCATTTCCTACCAAAACCAAACCAATCCAACTCGATTACCTCAAATACCGATAATGAAGCATAGAGGAACATAATATGGGGAAGACGGGGCGGTAACTCACGTGATGATGGGCCGGGTCGTCACATATTTACATTTTTTTTTACTTTGTAATTTTTTTTCTTTGGGATTCTAATTTCTCTTCCCCCCCCCCCTTTTTAAGGCCAATCTTATCGGTACAGAAATGATGAACAGAATCCCCCTCTTGGAGCAGATAGCACGCGATTCTCAGCAAAGAGCACGCGATTCTCAGTTCGAGGCATTCAATTGGAAGGAACAGTTCGAGAGTTTACAAATTGATATGGAATTCTTACAAGAGGGCAAGAGTACCTTAGAGCAGCAGGTGCGAGCTTTAACCTCAGAATTAGCAGTTGCAAAAGCTTCCTTAAGCCAAACAGAAAAAGAAAGAGAGTGTCTCGAGTCTTCCTTCTCAAAACAACTATCCAAGGCCAGTGAAGAGAACAGAGAGTTGAAGGTTCTCTTGAGTCAAAAAGAAACCTACTCTGGGGAGCTCGTGCAAAGCTTAACTCAAGCACAAGAAGACCTTCGACTCTCTTCTGATAAGGTGCGTGCTTTAGAAAGCTCCCATGCCTCTCTTCAAATTTCTTAGAACTCTGCCCTGGCTGAAAATGAGGAGCTAAAGAAAGAGATTGCTGATTGGGAAAGGGATTATGAGACCCTTGAAGAGAAATCTACTATTGAAGCAAGTTGGGCGTTTCTAAACTCATGCCGTGATACCCTGATTGAAGCTGGCCAAGAAAATTTCAACTTAGAGTCTGAGTTGGCTAAGATCAATAAAACCATTGAGAAGGCTCAACAAACTCAAGATTTTCCTTCTCGTGTGGCCGAAGCTTCCGTGAATGTTGAAGTTGATATAGGTATCCCAACTCTTCCAAGCCCTGTCGAGCCTGTTGCTGCGAGTCAAGATCAACCCGCAACTGTTGATGCACCTGCCCAAGTTGAGCTCGTTGCCGTTGATGCACCTTCTTCAGTTCCCTCATCTTCTTAGTGATAAATTTAAACAGTTTGAATTCTCTCTTTTTTTGCAGGTATCTTTTTGGAAAGTTATGTTTAAAACCCTTGGTTTCATTTAAGGGTTTATTTTGGAAAATTGTAATCAAACCCTAAGTTTTTACTTAGTCATAAACTTTAATATTTTAGAAGTTGCTCGTTACTATCTTGAACTTCTATTTAATTTATTCTTGCCTTTATTTCTAAGGACTTATAGAATAATCTGCATTTTTATTCTTTAGAAAATGCTTCTGTTAACTTCATGAATAACTAAATTAAACATGAATTTTATAAAAGAGGGCCCTTTTATATTTCGACACTTAATGAAGAAGACGTCTCAACTTCATAATGGTGTTAACATACGATAAAAGAAATAGGAACACACATGTTTCTTTTGAAATAACATTGACAAGTTTTTATTTGAACTTTGTCTAGTTTTGAATAATTCTTTACATATATTCGAGTTACATCTATAACTTTCTCGTAACTATTTTTCTTGTAACAGATTTTTAAGAAAAATAAAAATACGAAGTTTTTCTTTATAACCCGTTTCAGAATAATAAAAACACGAGGTTTTTCTTTATAACTCGTTTTAGTACATGGCTTTTACCCTAACTACAGTAAGGTTTTCTTTGGCCTTGGCTCGTGACTTTGTGAATTCTACTCTGCACTTGACTTGTTCTGGCTTGATTTTTCCTCAAGATTTTTCCTCAATATTCTTTGCCTTCTTTAAACACATACTCGTTTATATTATGTAGTCCCCCAAGTGTTTGAGCGTTGAAGTATGAAGCCTCGAGCACTTGATTGTTTCTCTCATTTGGTCGTTTTTCTGAAAAGGAAAAACATACGGGACTCGGAGGTGCGATTTCAGAAGAAGACTGCTTAACCCGTTTGTATTTCTATCAGAATAATTGTAACCCTACGCCAGGAATTTTAGTTTATTCCGTGTGCCTTATAGGTCGTGACTCATTATTTAGTACGGGTTAACTTTTTGCCTATCATCTAAAATCGTTAGTAAAATTTGAACAATTCAAAAATAAACTTTAAAAGATGGGTACCTGACCGTGGGTATTCCTTAGAAATAATATCTCTTTAGGTGAACAGCGTTCCAATGCGATGGTAGTATTTTGCCATCCATTGTTTCCAACTTATACGCTCCTTTGCCTGCAATGCCACAGATCTTGTAGGGTCCTTCCCATGTTGGACTTAATTTTCCTGTATTAGCTATCTTTGTAGATTGAAAAATCTTTTTGAGCACAAAGTCCCCAATTTTGAAAAATTTGAGGCGTGCTTTCCTGTTGTAGTACCGTTCTATGACTTGCTTTTGTGCTGCCATTCTTACTAATGCAGCTTCCCTTCTTCCTTCAAGTAAATCGAGGCTTACACGTATTTCTTCATTATTAGACTCTTCTGTTGCATGTGCAAACCTCGTACTTGGCTCTCCTATCTCAACTGGAATTAAAGCTTCTGCTCCATAAACCAATGAAAATGGTGTTTTTCCCGTACTTGTTTTTGTTGTTGTGCTATGCCCATAAAACTCCAGGTAGCACTTCTGGCCAATTTCCTTTTGACTCTTCTAAACGCTTCTTTAAATTATTGATAATAACCTTGTTCGTTGATTCTGCTTGCCCATTACCCACCGGATGATAAGGTGTAGATGTAATCCTTTTAATCTTCCAACTTTGAAAAAATTCCGTGATTTGAGTTCCTATAAACTGAGGGCCATTATCACATACGATCTCCTTTGGTACACCGAATCGGCATATGATATTTCGCCAAATAAAATCTTTGACTTCCTTTTCTCGTACCTGTTTGAATGCTCCTGCTTCTACCCATTTAGTAAAATAATTAGTGAGTACGAGTAGAAATTTTACCCGCCCTTTTGCTTGTGGTAATGGATCCACGATATCCATTCCCCATTTCATAAACGGCCACGGTGCAATGACTGGATGTAATAACTCCGCAGGTCTATGCATATTATTACCGTACCTTTGACATTTATCACATTTGGCCACGAAATTTTCTGTTTCTTCTTCCATTTTAGGCCAGTAATAACCAGCCCTAATTAAGGTTCTCATCAGTGATCTTCCTTCGGCGTGATTCCCACAATGCCCCTCGTGTATTTCCCTCATTACATATTCTGTTTGAGAAGGTCCGAGGCATTTGGCTAAGGGACCGCCGATCATTTTACGATATAGGTTGCCCTGGTTCAAGCAGTACCGAGCAGCCTTTTTTCGAAGCGCATGAGCTTTTTTCTTGTCATCAGGGATGGTTCCATACTGCAAAAAAGCAACAATTTCGTTCCTCCAATCCCATGTTAAACTATTAAAATTTACCTCATTCTTGTCGATGTCAAGAACTGAATGAAATAAATGAATAACTGAGGCGCTTGCATCACTTGCTACGTCAGCCGCAGATGCGAGATTAGCAAAGGCGTCTGCTTTGAGATTTTCATCCCTTTGTATTTTTGTAACTTTCCAGGTTTGAAATTGCTTTATCAATTCCCGCACCTTTTCTAAATATTGTTGCATTCTTGTTTCCCTGGCTGTATAAGTCCCCAGCATTTGATTAACCACGAGTTGTGAATCGCTTTTGATTATAATTTGGTTTATGCCAAGTTCTCGTGCCAATTCTAAACCTGCAATCACAGCCTCATACTCTGCCCCAGTGTTAGTTACAAAATGACATTTGATAGCTTGTTGAATGGTTTCACCCGTAGGTGGTACCAAAACAATCCCTAAACCTGCACCTTTTACATTAGATGAACCATCAGCAAATAAAGTTCAAGTTCCTGGATTAGCTCCATTGAGCACCTGTAATTCTTTTTCTGCTTCTAATTGCATCCCTTGGCTAAAATCAGCCACGAAATCAGCTAACACTTGTGATTTTATAGCAGTTCTAGGTTGGTACGTGATTTCATATTCACTTAACTCTATAGCCCACTTAGCCAACCTACCTGATAACTCATGCTTATGTAATATATTACGTAAAGGGTAGGCGGTTACAACAGCAATAGGATGACACTGAAAGTAAGGTCTTAATTTCCTAGATGCCATGATTAATGCAAGTGCAAGATTTTCTAATTGAGGATACCGCGTCTCCGCATCTAACAAAGACTTACTAACATAATAGATAGGGGATTGTTTACCTTGTTCTTCTCGAACCAAAGCAGCACTTACCGCTACTTCTGAAACAGCAAGGTAAATGAGTAGTCTTTCCCCAGCCTTTGGTTTTGCTAGCAAAGTGGATTTGATAAGTATGTTTTCAAATTCCTGAGTGCCTGTTGATATTCCTCATTCCATTCAAAATGATCCTGCTTCTTAAGGGCTGAGAAGAATTTAAAACACTTCTCTGATGATTTAAAAATGAATCTTCCCAAGGCTACACTCCTCCCTGTTAATCTTTGAACTTCTTTCTTGCTCGAAAGTATATTAGGGATTTCTTCAATGGCCTTAATCTGTGCAGGATTCACCTCAATACCACGGTTAGAAACAAGAAAACCTAAGAACTTACCTGATGCAACACCAAATGCACATTTTTCGGGATTTAAACGTTTCAGACAGATGCGATATATGATCTCCTGAGTGCTGAGTTTTAACGAGCATATCATCTATATAGACCTCCATCGTTTTTCCCAAATGCTCTTGAAACATTTTGGTAACTAACCTCTGATACGTTGCTCCTGCATTCTTTAGACCAAAAGGCATTACTTTATAACAGTAAGTCCCCCTGTCTGTTATGAATGAAGTTTTTTCTTCATCTCCCGGATCCATTTTAATCTGATTATAACCTGAATATGCACCTAAAAAACTTAACAACTCATGCCCTGTAGTAGCATCAATTAGTTGATCTATATGAGGTAATGGAAAAGAGTCTTTAGGACAAGCTTTGTTAAGATCTGTATAGTCTACACAGACTCGCCATTTGCCATTCTTTTTAGGTACCACAACAGTGTTGGCTAGCCACTCAGGATACTTTACCTCACGAATAGACCCATTTTTTAACAATTTGTGCACCTCATCCTGAATCACCTGATTTTTAAAAGTGCCCTGCTTTCTCTTCTTTTGTTTGATAGGTGGATGAGATGGGTCTTCATTCAACTTATGAGTCATTACCTCCGGTGGTATACCTGTCATATAAGAATGGGACCAAGCAAAACAATCTGCGTTAGCTTTTAAAAATTCAATCAACTTACGTTTCATATCCGGGCTGAGATTAGCTCCTATATACACTTTTCTTTCTGGCCAGTGTATAAACAAAACCACTGCCTCCAGCTCTTCTATCGTCGTTTTGATGTTTTCATTTTTCTCTGGTTCTTGAATGGAATCGGGCCTTGAATCCACATCTGTTTGCCCTTGTTCAGTTGAGGTTGATGTTATGTTATCCTCAATTGGATTCTGTAATTGCTATTTCTCTTCGCCCCTCGCACTTAAATTTGACACGGAGTTGATGCTCCTGGATGTCTGTTGGTCTCCCTTGATTTGACATATTCCCCATGGAGCTGGAAATTTAATGACTTGATGCAAGGTTGATGGAACAACGTCCATGTCATGGATCCATGGCCTCCCAAGAATTATGTTGTAAGCCATTTCCATTTCCACTACCTGAAATTTTGGGTCTTTGACAACGCCTTCTGCGAATGTAGTAAGCATCACTTCCCCTTTTGTTAAAACACTAGAATTGTCAAATCCTGACAAAGTATGCGCTTTTGGTACCAATCTATCCTCTGCTTGCATCTCTCGTAGCACTCGTAACAAAATAATGTTCACTGAACTACCTGGATCAATTAAAACTCGTTTCACGTTAGTGTCATGTACAAGTAAAGATATTACCAGTGCGTCGTTATGTGGAGTTAATAGACCCTCAGCATCTGCATCATTGAACGTAATATTTTCTTCCTCTAACACATGCCGCAACCGCTTCCCGTGAGTAATTGTAACTTTGGAAATCTTGTTAGCTGCGGTATACGATACGCCATTGACGTCTTCACCCCCGCTTATAACGTTGACAGTTCTTTTGGGAGAAGGTGGTTTTGGAGGTTCCTGCCTGTTTTTCATGTATGCTTGTTTACCTTTCTCGCTGAATAACTCAGTGAGATACCCCTGTTTTAACAAATGATCAACTTCACCCTGCAATCTGCCGTTTTATGCCCATGATCGTTATGGAATTCGCACCAATGATCAGGGTTTCGTCTGTTTGGATTTGATCTCATTTCTTTCGGCCATCGTACCCTATCTCCCATGCTTCTTAAAACAGCCACGAGTTCAGAAGTGCTCACGTTGATGTTATAACCGCCAAACCTTGCCTTTAGACCTCTATCATCATCTCGTGATTCACGTGTGCTTCGGTCATTCCCAAATCTAGATGATGAGCCTGGCTCTCTATTCCTCGATATATGATCGTACCTTTGATTGTCCAATTTTTACCGTGAGTCTTTTCGCGCAGGTACCATGTATGGCTCGTACCTGTTTTTACCGGACCTTTTTTCGTTTTTCGCCCGTCTTGAGCTTACCTTTTCTTCTTTTTGATGTCGTGAAATAATATCTTCTTCAATCCTCAACTTTGTGCTATATCTGTTGTAAATGTCATTCCATGTTGTAGCTGGGAATTCACGAAGGCTTTCCTTGAGTCGCCTCGTAGCTTCTGAACTCTTTTCATTCAAATTGCTTGTGAAGGCTATAGCTGCCTAATTGTCAGGTACAGGCGGTAATGTCATTCTTTCACGTTAGAATCTGTCCACGAATTCCCTAAGCAATTCTGAGTCCCCTTGCTTGATCTTGAAAATATCTTCCATTCTTTTTTCGACTTTTTGAGCTCCCGAGTGCGCTTTAATGAAAGAATCTGCAAGCTCAGCAAAAGAATTTATAGAATTTTCGGGTAAAAGAGAATACCATGTTAGCGCTCCTTTAGTGAGTGTTTCACCAAATTTTTTGACCAATACTGATTCAATCTCTTGCTTAGTCAAATTGTTGCCTTTTACGCCTGTTGTAAATGCAGTCACGTGATCTCGTGGGTCTGTTGTTCCATCATATTTTGGAATATCAGGCATTTTGAACTTCTTTGGAATTGGAAGGGGAGCAGCGCTTGGCTTCCAGGGCTGTTGAGAATACTTATCCATATCTACCCCTTTGATCACGGGTGGCACCCCGGGTATTTGCTCTATGCGTTCACTTTGCTCCTTGAGCTATTTCTGCAATGTTAGTACTAAGTTTTGTAAATCAGAATTAACTAAATTACCTGGTTCTCCCTCCTGTGATTAGCTGGGGGTTCCACCACTACCTGAATTAACGAGCCCGGAACGAGGGTTCTCCAGAGTGTTGTTATTTGGAGTAGGTGTGGGTGGTGCAGCAGGTAATTGGCTAACAAAAGCCTGAAGAGCTTTATTGACTTGTGAGGCAATATATTTTTGCAAAGCCTCATCCATGGTTTCAACATTTTCGAATTGAGCTTGTCCATCTGTATGAGACCCATCAGGAGTGCCTTCACGAGACCGTCGTGGAGAACCTCGTGGAGAAGGAATTAGTACGTTATTATTCTGTTGATCTCCCTGAAGTTGCTGGGTTGTTTGATTCTCTTGGTTTTCTTGAATGTTGTCATTGTTGTTCGACATGGTTGATGCAACAAGGAAAGTTAGGCAAAAATAAAATGGATTATCAGATTCCCGGTAATGAAACCAATTTGTTTAACCAAAAAATAGAATTTTGACTAAAGCTATAATTTAGAAGAACACGGGTTACTGATAATCGCAAGAATGCATAAAAGAAAGTAATTTGGATTGCCAGAATATAATTGAATAAAGCAAGTAAACCAAAGTATATTTAGATGATCTTTCGTGTCCCTACAATTGTACCCTCTTCTTTTTATAGTTATTTTTGAGATGTATGTCTTGCCTTTGTCATAATAAGGCCATTATGGGCAATTAATGACGTTGAATGCTACGTTACATAATCATTATATTTAGGATAGATTCTCTAACATTTTTATCATTTAAGGCTTATTAAATACTGTATTTGGACTCCCATGTATTGTCAAATTCATTCCCTTGATTCTTCTTGATTCTTGAATTTAAATGTCTTGAATAGGTATGGGCGCTGAATCCTTTGAATGTCTGCCCGTGCCTCTTCCTTTGCCTTTGCTCGCATCCATTGCTACCCGTGCCTCTTGGCTAGTTGAAATTCTTTGACCATTTGACCAGTCTACGTGTCATGACACGTCATTTCCATACTACTTTAATATGTAAACTCAATTTTCCCAATACACTTGGCACGGTGGAAAGCGAATAATTGCCAAACAATTAGAATGTATCACTACTCAAACGATATCACTGCTAAGGTATGACCTTCTCCTTTTCTCCATTTGTATTTAAGACTAACTCATTGCAGATGTTCGATCGAAGACGTCGAGGGAACCTTTCTACACGAAGACCTTAGGTTTCAAAGCACGCGTTGCACTCTTTTTCCCTTAGATCGGGTTTTATCCCAATTGGGTTTTTCCGGCAAGATTTTTAACGAGGCAATAACTTTGTGCTACCTAGGGAGAATTCAACAGTATCCAAGGCTTCTTTTCAATCAATCTCGAATACTGGGGGGCATCACCCTCGAAGGTTATATTTTCGAGAAAAATACTTCACTCCGAAGAGGGCCTCGATAGGAAAACTTTGTAATGGGCCAAACGGTAAGATGAAACGTGTCCGTGTAGAATACGCTAGCCCCGGTGGCAAAACATGTACGCATGTATGAATTATTCAAAGAAACATTCTTTCTATGTTAAACACTTTGTGCCCCAAAGAAATTTGCTACTATACGAGCTCCATACTTGTGATTCTGCGAGAAACGGCTTAAGGGCCAAAACACAAATGTACCTCGAATACTCGGGGACTGTCATCGACAGTCAACACGTTTGAGTTGTCTAAACTTGAATTTGCAAGACCCCAAAGAGGCATCCCTCGATGCAAAGGCCAAGGCCATCATACTCGGGGACTAACATTTTAAATAAATTGGAAATGTTATCGGGAAAAAAGTCCAAGAGACACACCCGAAGGCTACGGCCATATTAAAGGCTACGGTCAAAATAACTCGGCTCGGAGACGTCCAAATTCCGCAATAAAAATTGTCCTTCGAATTCTCAGAAAAATCGGTTCAATAAAGGCTCCCCTCGGTAAAATAATCCAAGGGCTTCGATAAAATCAGCCCTCGAAAAACCTTAAGAGGTATCAAATTATTCAAATACGAGCTCGTGCTAAGGCACTAAAAACAAAGGGTTCCGATTGATACCGAACCCTCAAAAAACCCAATGGGTAAAAAATTTATGCCAAGGCATAAATAAATTTTTACTAAGTCTTCTAAGACGAAAAGGGGAAATAATAGCCATCTCTTAAAGGCCATAATGGCCCGATCTAAAAAGAGCCTAAGGGCTGATACACTTAGGGTTTGAGACCTTGTTCTCACTCGGTCCAAACACAAGGGTTCGATTATCCCAAGCCTAAATAAATAAAAGCTTGATTATTGCTCGGGGACTCACCATTATCCAACACGAGCCCGTAAGGGTCTATGCCCAAAAGTTCGAACCTTATTCGAACTCGACCACGGCAATTTCGAAGAAAATATCTGAGATAAAATCTCAAACGCACAGTTCAAAGAATGAAGTCACTACAAGAATTTTATAAGGCAGGAAACATCGAGAAAACATTCAAGGAAATTCTTCTTTTATAAACTTGAAAAAAAAAATATATATATATATATATGTATATATATATATATATATATATATATATATATATATATATATATATAAAAGAGACCGATAAAAGGTCTTACAAAAAGTAAAATACAGAAAAAGAAAGGAAAATCCTATTTATGCCAAGGGCTGGTCTCTCCCTCGGGAGCAGCTTCCTCTTCGGGCCCAACTTCATTATCGGACCCGCTTTGGCTGCCATGGTCATCATCATCGTCGGAGGAGACGAGAAACTTGGCATCGGCTTCGAGCGCTTTTGCTTGGGCTATCTCCTCGGTGAGGTCGAAACCTTGAGCATGGATCTCTTCGAGAGTCTCCCCCGAGATTGACACTTAGCCAAATCGTTGCTCCATTTCTCCCGGTTGGAGGCTTCCCTTAGTTCCATTTGAGAAGCCTCAGCATCCCGTAGGTACACAGCAATGGTTTTTTCAGCTGTGGCCTTCGTCTTCTCGACCTCGGACCTGGCTTCAGCAACCTCAGCCCCAGTTGCGGCAAGTTTGGCCTCGAGCTCATCGATCTTCTTGGCCTGGGCCAGATTTTTAACCCCCGGAGCTGGGTCTCAGCCGAGGCCAGTTGGCTAGGGTAGCCTCTTTCTCAGCAGCAAGCCGAACTATATTGTCCTTCCACTGGTTGCAGTCGGCCTTAACTTGATCAACCTCCCCTCGAAGTTGCCCGATCATCTCAAATTTTTGCTGCAACTGAGACACTGAAGTGTTAGCCTCCACAAATGGGTCAAGTAGACCATACTCATGAAAAATGATGGTTACCTGCTTGTCCAACTCGGCCTTATTTTGACGAGCTTTGGCCAAGTCTGCCCGAAGGTCCTTGAGCTCCTCCTCCTTTTTGCTGCAAATGAGCCTCAGGGCCTTCCCTTCTGCCAAAGACTTCTTGAGCTCGGCCTCACATTGGCTCAACTTGGCCCTGAACCTGGTAATGGCCTACATAGAAATAGAGATATCAGTTAGGGTAAGGGAAGAAGAAAGAATTGCAGAAATAATAGTTAATGCTTACCCGAGCAAAAAGATGATGAGCCTCTTAGAAGAGGGTAGATGCGTCGTTGAGGTCGGCGACATCATCGACCCCAGTAAAGCAATCCCAGAAAGGATCTTCTTCACCGGGGACTCCGCTCGAGTCAAGAATTTGCAGAGCTTGAGCTTCCATTATTGCCTCCTCAATATAAGTTGGTAGAGGAGGAGAGTGACCTATTATCATGGCCCCGAGTATGTCGCTCGGGGCGCTCTGTTCAGATCCAGGTATCTCGGTACTTGTCCCCTTTGGTGTGCTTGTTGGAGGCGGAGGAATGATCTCGACCTCTGGTGATTCGGGGGTTTCGCCTACACCTTTCTTCGGAGCCTCCTCACCACGAGGCAGGGTCTCCGGTTCGGAGGGCTTGACGGCTTCGACTAGCTTCCTAGCTCGGGTTACCAGCGCTGATTCTTCGCCCTCGTCTTTTTCTTCATTATTTAGTTGATGGATTGAGTCTATGTCCATGTGAATGAGTTTCCTCCTTAGCCTTTTGGTAGGGGCCCTCCTATCTTGGGGGTCTTCGGGTTTCGAAGACCTTTTCCTCTTGTTATCTTTCCCCGATTTTGGAATCGAGGACTCGGTCTCTTCCCCGGGCGGGGCTAGCCTCATTTCGAAAGCATCTCCAATACCTACATGAATGAAGAACATGCATGAGTAAGGTGACATATCTAGTAAATGGGAAAGCATCAAAAACTTGGGAGAAGGACTTACCGTGGTGTTTGGCCTCCCATTTGCCTTTCGACAAGTCACGCTATTTGCGCTTATCATACGAGGAGGTCGCGGCTAATTTTTGGACCCAATCTTCAAGGTCATGGATCGCATGGGGCATCCAAGCAACCCCTGCAAGAAAAGGTAAATGCATCACACAATGCAAAAACAGAATATAAGAAGACACTGTGGAGCGGACTTCACTTACGATCGGGGTTCCATTTCTCTAGGAACGACATTTTACCCTCGGGGATGAATTTCGAGGTCCTCACTCGCATGAACTGGCTCATCCAGCCCCGGTCCTTATCATCGTCATTGCTAGCGAAGAAGGCCTTGCTCGATCGGCGTTGGAGCTTGATCAGCCCTCGGAAAATCTAAAGCCGGTACAATCTGATGAGTTGGTTGAGGGTGAACTCTAGCCCCTCGGCCTTCCTGGAGATTTAACAAAGCATCGTCACTATACGCCAGAAAGAAGGATGGACCTGGCCGAGGGTGACTTGGTATCTTTTCCAGAAGTCGATCACGACTGGATCGAGGGGACCCAGTATGAAGGGGTAAGTGTAAACACTTAGGAACCCCTCCACATGAGTGGTAATGCTTTCCTCGGGGTCGAGGATCTGTACCACGACCTCGTCCCCTCAACCACAATCTTTCTTCATGGCCTTGATATGATTCTCCGTTATCAGGCAAACATACCTCGGTACATGCTCGCATCGACCAGGAATCGCGGGGGGATTTTGAACTCTGAAATATTTTGTTATGACGCAGGGGCCAGGAATAATCTCGTGAAGGGCCGTCGCCACAAGTTTGGCCGGCCCGGAAGAGGAGGAGGAAGCTTTCTCCTTTTTAGGAACTGTCTTTAAGTTTTCGCCATTGATTCTAGTTAGAAGAGGTGGAGATAGGCGGAGTTTGGTATTTTCTGACACTAAAAGAACGAGAGTAACGGGTAATGAGAGAGAAGAGATGAAGAGAGGGAGATATAAAAGAAGTTTGGAGGTAGTTTGAAGATTGAAGTAAAGTTTTCTGAAATTAAACCTTGTATTTATAGGCAAGCGGCGATGGTTTAAAGGCGCTAGTGGCCGACCACCACTGGAGAATCATTTAATGTTTTGGGGAAGCGAACCGACGGGACGTTTCGATCACTTCGAGCGCCTACATCACGGGATGATGTCATCATCAAGGATTCCGAAAAATCAAGGCTCAAGTCGTTTCTTATTATTTTATTCTAAGAAATGCGGGGACTATGTGTATACGGTAAAATCATGTGTCCCTGATTTTGTAGGCTCGAGGGCTTGCATCGAGGAACAAACTCCATATGGGCTAGGCTCGAGCCCGAGGGCAGAATACTATACTCGAAGAACACCGGGGCCGAGTACGACCAACCTCGAGATAATACTGTTATGGTTTTATAACAGAAAGAGCGAGATTCCCGCGATGGCCCCAAGATTATGGCGGAAATTCCGGAATAGATTTCTACAAGTTAGTACAGATTTGTACTAGGCGGTTAGACAGCTGTCCCAATAAGATTCCTTACTGTAAATAAAAATGTACCTTATTTAGGGTTCCCCTACTATATAAAGGGGACACCAATCATTTGTAACGGATCATAAATCATTTGCAAAAGAATATACTGTCTTACTTTCTTGCTCATTACTCATTAGAAATGCCTCTTCACTTTATTGTCCTTACTTTACTGTTCTTGTTGACCTACTCCGGGGCCATCGTAGCTCGAGGTCAAGACTTGCTCAAGCACTGGTTTGATTCAACTTACTTCTTTAATTTATACGTTTGGTTTCTTGGTTATTAATTAGTATTGAATTAAATCAAGTATCTTCAAAACCACAAACAAATTTAATTGTTACTTGTATTTCGAGGTAAGCATACATCAAATCAAATAATTTAATCTTACAAAAAAAGTTAAAATGAGAATACATATCACTTAACCATGGCTAAGGAAGAAATATATATGATACACGTGTATTGCATTAATTAGTTAAATACAAATATCGAGTGCGGATAAATTTTTATCGTCTTCGCAGTAAATAATCTTGTTTAGAAAAGGATGGGGATGATTTGGGGGAGCTTCCAAAGGGAGTCACGTGAGTAGCACATTTGTTTGTTGGCAATTGCTAATTTCTTCTGACAGATTCCAATAGTAGGATGTAACTTTCTAATTTTTGGATATTTCGAGGACATTTTTGTTCACAAGAATAACTCTAAGGATGTAATTCAAGTTTGGGTATAGTTAACGATATTTTTGGCCAAAAACTCAAGAAATTTAGTTATTCGTGCGGCAATGACGAAGCAGACGTAAAATTTGGAAAATTTGTCTTCAAATAAGATGAAGTTGTATTATCGAAATTCTATAGCCATTTATAAAGCAAAAGAAATTTCGCAATTTTCAATGTAGACCGTACCTCGGTAACGATTTCAAGATTGGAAGGTAGTTCGAGTAACGTAGTCGGCAGAGGCACTTAACTATTTAAGTATGATTTTCCAAATAATTACAATAATGACCAAAGGAAAAATCTAAATCAGTCAAAGCATCAATATAGAGACAAACGCTTAATTTCGTACACACGTTGTGGAAAAACTTAGTCAAATGCCCATGTTACTTTAGTAGCTACTATAAATAGACCTCCTTCTTCAACACTTCCCAGCCATCCATTCATTTATAGTACATCTTTAGTCCTTTCTTTTGCCTTTTCCCTTTCCTTTCCTTTCGTTCATTATATATACATATATTCAACAACAACAATAGACAAGCGAAGTCCCAAAACTGGAATCTGATGAGTATAATATGTACCCAGACCTTACCCTAATCTAGAGAGTAGAAATTGCATGGAGAATCTGTAAAGCTCAGGAGGGATAGCACCATGGAGAGATTATCTTAACGAGCTTAACAATACTGCTTTTAGGCTTTCTGTTTTGGCTATCGATCTATTGTGCTCTCCATCCTGAGTTTCATGGCTTTTTTCATGCTCTCTTTTGGTATATGTTACTGTTCTTTCAATGATAACTTTATTGTTTTTTATTAAAAAATGACTCTTAAGTTATATACACACATACATTATAGATGTTTATGTACCACCAGTATAGTTAGTCTCAATAAAATATGTGGCCTAAAACTAGAGTTAAAAAGAGTCTTTGTTTAATTGGAGTAGAATCTTTATATATTTTGTTTGAAGTTTATTCTTATTGTGTCTATAAATGCAAAATATTTAAATTTTTGAAAGACTATGGTTGTATCTGGTTTAAAAGTGTATCTGCAGTTATTTTTCTTTAGTGATTTGATTGTATGGATATTTGTTGCACCATCAATATATATAAACAAAAACTCAGAAGGAGGTATATGATTAGCATGAGCGATAGATGAGGATAGTGTTTATTCAAATTTGGTGCAAAGACTAGCTGGATATACACTTCTGGTTTAGTATTTTGTTTGTTTGGCAGTAAAGGGAATCTCGTTATCACCAGAGTAGGTTACCATGCTAATTAGTATAGTACCACCAATGCAAATTTTGGCAAGTGCTCCGATCCTGTGATGTGTTGCACAGTTGCAGTTTTACAGTGTTCATCATTTACAGATGAAGGCAAACTCTTCAGGCTTATTGATCACGCCCAACTATGCCTTATAAAAAGGACAATGCGGTCGCTGCAAATATAATCCGGTTTACAAGTCCGGAGTCGAATCCCACAGAGAACTAAGGTTTAGCTACAGCTGTTCACTATCACCAAGAAGACAAGCTTGAACAATTCCTAACTTATAGATATTAAGATTCTTATGTTTAACTAATTAACTAACAAATTAAAATAGTAAATTAACAACTAAAGATACTGAGGGTTAGAGAAAAGATTAAGGAGGTCTAGAGTTATGATTTCCCCTATTGTCGGAATCCTTCCCGCTATGTCTTCTATAATTTCGCCTAAGTATTCTCTACCGATCATGAGCACTCTTATTACCGTAAATCTCTCTCGAGTAATTACGACAATTTACTAGACGCGCTCTCCCGAGCTACGCTAGCTGGCTTTTAATACAGCTCACTTCAGATCGCACCCAATGCTTCGTTATCCCTAATCCCGCCTTTAAACCCTCGGTTATTGATCCCTCATATACTTTGGGAGTGGTGTTGTTTAACAACTACCTAAATATGCACTCTCTCCCTAGTTATGCATACTAAAAAGGCACAGCTAATTGAGAGCTCTTCAATCAACCAGAATATAAACGTGGTTGAACAAATAGAGAAAAGCTATGGCTCAATTATATAAAAACATAACAAGAATTTATCCTACAAAAGCTTCTATCAAAACTCTAGATAACAAATTAGCTATTCATAATAGTATGTAAAACTACAATACTAAAAGTCATAACCAACAATGAAAAATAGGAAGAGCAAGGAAAAAACTCGTACAAGAATTCTCCGCCTTGCTCCCAATGTGTTCTTGCCTCCAAGGGTGTTGTCTAACCCTAAAGTAGTGTCTCTCCGCCTTCTTAGGTCTAATTTGTGTCCAAAATATGTCCTCCTCTTGTGCTTGGCCGGCCTCCTTTGTTTAATATAGGGTTTAGGACTTAAAATCCCATGTTTTGCACTTTAGTCCCTGAAATTTTCGCTTCCTGCCGCGGTTTTGCCGCGGTCGCGGTGGAACCGCGGCCAAACATGCCCTCTGATTCTTCAGTTGTCCGCGAGTACACTCTGCCGCGGTTCTGCCGCGATTCTGCCGCGGTCGCGGAAAAACCGCGGTTTTTCACCCTGTCCCGTTTGGAATTTGGAAAAACGTAAAACATGAAAGTTGTAGCCCTTTGAGTTAGCTTTCCAACCATATATTGTGGAGCCCAAATGGAGTTCTGTGCAAAAAGTTATGTCTATTTTACTAGACAGTGCGCAATATGCCTCCTCAAGCCTTCGTTCGTACTTAATTATCAAATTTGACCCCCGAACACGATCCCGGCTTAATTCCTTGAGCTTTTACTCGGACGCGCTGCGCCTGCACTGACGTGACTTGCAAACAACGCTGACGCTATATAGCCATATAGGCAACGCTCGGGACCACCTCCCTTCGCTTCAGAGTCTTAGGCGCAGCTCTTCTAGTCAGAGAAGAGTCCAGTTGCGAGTTCGGATGGAAACCCTGATCAGGCAGGTGGCCTAGCTAACATAGCTATCCGTCAGAAATAGCTGCATTCCATTGCAGGCTACTATAGAGGCATATAATTTTCCGGGTGTTAAGAAAGATATTGAATCGAAAGCGGACATGCTTGCTCACTGGCTAGATCGGGCTGAAGCTTCAAATCACTTAAATTCATTCCATAACATCTATATAGCTCGGAATCACACCTACAAGGCATAAAACACACAATTAGTGCAAAACACTAGCGATTAAAGCGCAAACTCAATTAAAATGCAGTAAATTCGAGTGTAATAAGCGACTAAAATATGCAATTATAACCTATCATCACTTATCTTTAGGCAGGGTAGTGTAAGTTGCTTTGTCAGTGCTCTAGGTGAAGGTCTTGCACCATCTTGGACTCTGGATTTCTGGAAGTCTACTCAGTCTATTCTGCAGGCACATTTAATTCATCAGTATAACGTCTGAGATTACACAGTTAGTAGATGCCAATGGTCATTATCAGACATTGTTTTCGTGAAGCTAATTAGGTTGCGGACAAAATGGCCTCTTTAAGCCACCAACCGGAGGAAACTCACATTTATAACTACTTTGAAACAATGCAAAGGCAAATCAAAGGGTTTTATTGATAGATGGCAGTTACCATCTTTCCGAGTCAAGAAGAGAAGGTATATGCTCTAGTTATCATCCCGAAGGAACAATTCACCGCTCAAAATGAGGCTAAGCAAAAAAGAAAAGAGCGGGTCATGCAGATATCCTCATATGAATTGAGCCTAATGAGCTTTATACAAAATCTTAAGGAGCGAAAATGAGGAATAAATTTAAAATCAGGGGTAGAGTTCATTAGTTCTTGAAAACAAAATAAATTCAGGGGAATTTCCTTTACCTCTTGCCTTTTATTTGTGTGTCATGGAGACATGCCATAATTTAAAGTGTAGGGTGCGGGATGTAAATATGTATATATATTTTTTTTCTCTTATCTTTGTGTGTTCTTCGTCATTCTTAAAAAAAGGATTTAAACTTTTACGACGATGGATCTCCTAGACAATTTTCTTGAGCGATTAAAATCAAAACAAAAAAAAAATCAATTTTTTTAAGAAACAAAAAATGTCTTTTACTCAATTCTTGTTAGGTTGTGTAACA
This sequence comes from Nicotiana attenuata, assembly GCF_001879085.1. Taxonomy (NCBI): domain Eukaryota; kingdom Viridiplantae; phylum Streptophyta; class Magnoliopsida; order Solanales; family Solanaceae; genus Nicotiana; species Nicotiana attenuata. The sequence continues at coordinate 125,815 of NW_017671968.1, read as the reverse complement.
ATTCCTCCTTGATTTTTTTTTTGTGTTGCGTTTCTTTTCCAAGGATTTTCTTGAACCAGGTGTAATTAGTTTTTCTTTTCTTAGGAGTAAAAAAATCTTGTGTCGTTGTGTTAATTGAAGGCAATCTTTCTTGACTTTGTTCTGCCTTAAGAGCAGTGTGTGCCATAGTTGTGACGCCTAGACTCATTTCTTGACTCGTGTGTAAGTGCCCTAACATGCTTGATTTTGCTTACTACTTTGACTAGAGAGTTAGGATAGATCTGGTCCTGTGTGAGTTATGTGCCAACGTGTGTGTGTGAAGTTCTTGTTGATATTCCGTCCATGTCATTTGATGTCTAGAGCTTGCCTAGAGTGTGTGCAACGTGAAATGGTAGTCTTGCTCAGTCTAAGAAGTTATATAGACATTTCTTTGTTGAGCCAGATATATGTCTAATTACCTACCTAATTATTGTATATCCTAGTTAGCCCACTTGAGCCTATAATCCTATTTCTTTGGCAACTACACTACAATTTTAACCCCTTTGTTTGAATTGATTACCTTTTTAAACCTTTTACCTCTCATGAGCACTTAATATTATTACGTACTTGTTAAAAGCTAAGTGGAGGTATGGTTGAATTTCGAGTGAAACATACAAATTTGGAGAAAGGTACACTGTTTGAAAAAATTGTGAGAGCCACTTGCAGGGAAGCAAAAGAAAAAAAAAGAGAATTTGCTTGGAATAAAAGAAGGAAAATCAGAACTTAGAGAGAAGAAAAAAGGAAAATTTGTACATGCATTAAAAAGAAAAAAGTGGTTCCTTGCTAGTGGTAGTTCTCATTGTGTTTGTGATTTAAGAATTTGAGAGCTTGGTGTTAGCATTTTGTGAAGGTTGGGGTGTGGTTCAACACAAGTGTGGGGTTTGAAGTTTTAATATAATGTATTAAAGTGTTTATAGAGGTGCAGTCACTATTATTCGAACCACCCGTCCCGTAGCCTACATTACAACCAAATTGAATCTTACTTGATCCTTGACCGAATGAGCTCAAATTAGTAGAGTATTACACTATGTGCAAGCCTATGGTACATCTTTTGTGGCACATGAATTTTATTTGTAAAAATGAGGGAATTCTTTCTATTTGTGAGTTCCTAACTGTTCTTGAAACTTTACGATGTATGGAACTACTCTTTATTTTTTGTGTAAGGGGACATGACTTGTGAAAGAAAGATAATATTTTTGGCCTCCGTGTTAGAGTAAGTGAGTAGGTTTTCAAAATACTTAGTGCTTTTGAGTTGAGTCTTGAGGTTTGTATGTTATGATAGGATGCTTAATCTGCTTTAAATATTCTTGGTACTAGCACATTAGGAGAGTTGTTTTAAAAGAGTCGTCTCTATTTGAAGTGTAGTTTGATTGCTCGAGGACGAGCAAGTTTTTAAGAGTGTAGTGATGATGGTAGGATAGGAACTCACATTTTAACTATATTTTGCACCCTAATTACACTTTGATTTTATTTGACCCTAATTGCTAGTACTTTGTACTTATTACGTGTGTTATACTGTGTAAGATATAATTTCGTGTTGAGAAGTAAGTTTAATTGAAGCTTTGAAGCTGAGTAGAAGCCCAAAAAGTGAAATTTTCCTAATAATTTTGTAGTATCTCGAAGATAAATACAGATGTCTCTGTACCGATTCGCAAGACTTTGCTAAACTAGCTCATGACTCATAGAACCTATGAACCTAGGGCTTTGATACTAACTTTTCATGACTCAAACTCTCAATGCATAGGCCGTGATGGCACCTAGTCTCTAAGACTAGGTGAGGAAATAACTATGAAAAATATGTAGAAGCATAGTATGAGTACACCACAGTCGGTACACAGTAAGTATCAAGACTGACCTTGCTGAAGTAGTGACGAGGTTCAAGTCATGTGATACTCACTAGTCAAATAACCTATGCAATATATAAAAAGAAAACTGACAACACAATGTATCACAAAGACAATATCAACAACCTATTCCGAACATGTGATAATAACTCAAACAAGTGAAAGTTGAGCTTGACAATAAGTCACCAAATAGAAACACAAACATATGGCACCTCGTGCCCACAATTTTGTCGCTCCTGCCTCACGCGCGACCGATTATTTTGAGCATTTGCTCTTCATCTGGTGGTTTGAGGTCATGAGTAGCTTCGTGTTATGTATTATGACTTGTGTGTATTGTCAGTTTTGGTTTTTGAGTGATTCAGAGTTGATTTGGGAGAATGATTCTCATTTTAGAAGTTTTAAGCTAGACAAGTTAACCAAGTTTGACTTTTGTGTATTTGACCCCGGATTAGAGTTTTGATGGTACTAAGTAGGTCCGTATGGTGATTTAGGACTTGGGCTTGTGCTCGAATTTGCATTTGGATGTTTCTAGAAGGTTTTAGCCTAATTGGCAAAAGTTGACAATTTGAAGGTTTGGAATATTCATAAGTTTGACCGGAAGTTGATTTTGATGATATCGGATTTGTATTATTGTTCCGCAAGTTGGAATAAGTTCGATATATCATTTGGAACTTGTATGCAAAGTTTGAGTTCATTTCGGATTGGTTAGGCTTGAATCAGATGCTTGGTTCGAAGTTTGAAGTTCATGAACTTAAGAGATTGATCTTGATCGACGATTCGTGATTTTGATATATGTATAATTTGAGGCCTCGAGTAGGTCCGTATTATATTTTAGGATTTGTTGATATGTTTGGACGGGATCCTGAGAGGCTCGAGTGAGTTTCGGGGTGGTTTCGGACCATTTCTAGGCCCTTTTTAGTTGCTAATTTTGGGCTACAAGGGTGTGAATTGCGATCACGGACCTTTGGGTCGCATTCGCAAAGATCAAATTGCTGTTTAGGCCTTGTGAATCGCGATTGCGGAAGCCTTTTTCGCGATCGCGTAGAAGAATTACTATCGTCACAGGACTGACTTTGGAAACTTGTATCTTGCAATCTATAAGGAATTTGGAGATGATCCAAAAATGAAAGTTGTACCCCTTTGTGTCTAGTTTCCATGAGTAGTTTCGTGTGATGTATTATGACTTGCGTGTATCTTCGGTTTTGGTTTCGGGTGATTCGAAATTGATTTGGGAGAATAATTCTCATTTTAGAGCTTTAAGTTGGAAGAGTTGACCAAGTTTGACTTTTATATGTTTGACCCCGGATAAGAGCTTTGATGGTTCTGGTAGGCCCGGATGGTGATTTTGAACTTGGACATATGCTCGAATTTGTATTTAGATGTTTCTAGAAGGTTTTGGTGCTAATTGACGAACGTTGACAATTTGAAGGATTGGAATGTTCATAAGTTTTATCGGGAGTTGACTTTGATGATATCGGGTGTGGATTGTTGTTCCTAGAGTTGGAATAGGTTCGATATGTCACTTGGAACTTGTATGAAAAATTTGGGTTCATTTCGCATTGGTTAGGCTTGAATCGGATGCTTGGTTCGAAGTTTGAAGTTTATGAACTTAAGAGATTGATCTTGATCGGCGATTCGTGGTTTTGATGTTATTATGTGTGATTTTAGGCCTTGAGGAGGTCCGTATTATTTTGGTATTTGTTGGTATGTTCGGAGGGGGTTCCGAGAGGCTCGGGGTGAGTGTCGAGGTGGTTTTGGATCATTTTTAGGACCTTTTTGGTTGTTGGTTTTTATCTACATGAGTGTGAATCACGATCGCGGACCTCTGGGTCACATTCGCGAAGAGCAAATTGCTGTTTGGGCCTTGTGAATCACGATCGTGAAAGCCTTTCTCGCGATCGCATAAAAGAATTTCTACTGTGACTAGACTGACTTTAGAAGCTTGTATCTTGCAATCTATAAAATTTTTTGGAGATGATCTAAAAATGAAAATTGTAGCCATTTGTGTCTATTTTTCAGAAAACTAAACTAATGGAGTTTTGTACAAAAGTTATGGATATTATACCAGAGGCTATCTGGAAGAGTTGGGCAAACTTGTTGGATTAGTTCATCGTAATTGCGGGGACACAACCGCGATCTCGAAGGGTAAAAATTGTGCTGGAGTTTTTTTGAATCTTGATCACAAGGTTGGCAAACACGATCATGAAGAAGGACCCATGGAAATGCATTAAAACATCGAATTTCGGGATTTTGAGTTTATTTTTTTCACTTTTTGAGCTGGGGAGCTCGGATTTGGGAGATTTTGGAGGCGATTTTTACCACATGGATTGGGGTAAATATTTTTACTTTGTTTTAATTATAATCCATGATTTTATCTTCGATTTTGATATTTGATTGATGATTTCAAAAGAAAAATTGGGGGGGGGGGGGGTCTAACCTAAAGTGAATTTTTGAGTTTTGAACATCGATTCAGAGTCGGATTTGAGTGAAATTAGTTTGGTTGGACTCGTACTCGAATTGCTTTTCAGAATTTGTGAGTTTTGTCGGGTTCCAACGTACGGGTCCGGGTTTGACTTTTTGGGTGCCTTTGAGTAATTGATTAAACATTCGATTTTTATCATCTGGGTTTGTCTCCTATGGCATCATTTGATGTTTTTGGGTTATTTTGGCTAGTTTCGAGCCGTTCGGAGGTTGATACGCACAAGATGGCATTTCTAGAGTGTTGTTTGGGTTGCTCGGTATTTGTTTTGGCTTGTTTGTGGTAAGTATCTTATCCATACGTGATTGAGGCACTAGTTGCCATAATACGTGATTGAGCCTATGTGCGAGCACCGGGATATATATATCCATGCTCGGGATAGTGCTTAGGCTATAGAATGTCTAGATTTGACTGTTAAGCTTTAAGCTGTGATGTTTCTCATATTTGTAGCCCTATTGTGAACTATTTGACCCATGTTTGTGTTTACATAGAAGTTAATTCCCTGACGAAACTTGATATTTGCTATTTTTGTGAGGAAATTACCAATTTGAGCTATGATAGCACATTTTTCACATGCATACACTTGAGCATGTCACTTATACCAGTCTAGGAGCATGAAATCTAATATTTGTTGATCATATACATCTATTCTTATATATTTGATTCTATGTGATATGATTTTGACTGGATGCATGTGACCACGCCAGGAAGATTGTATTGTTATGCTTATAACCATGCCAGGCAGATTATGTTGCATGTGATCAAGCCGGGCGGATTATGTTGTTGTGATGTGACCACGGCGGGCGGATTGTATTGTTATGCCTGTGACCACGCCAGGCAGATTGTGTTGTTATGATTGTGACCACACTGGCGGATTGTGATATTGTGTCTGTGACCACGCAGGGTAGATTATGATTAATAGTACGCGATTTGTCCGTGCAGATTTAGATATTAATATTATATTACGTGAGTTGTTCGTGCTGCGTGTGGATACTGATCCATCTCCCTAGGGCCACCTTTTCATGTTTCTCTCTTGATGGTGTACACGCGGATTGTGAAAAACCGACGAATTTCTGGTTGATGTGAGCTCTAGGAGAGTTGGTTACTATTATTTGAATTGGGTTGCACGCTGCAATAGGCCTTATCGGCTTATTATTATTTGGATCGGGTGTGACGATCCAAAGGGTCATCACCTATTTTAAATGAATTCTGTGCTTTCGAGGCCTTGAAAACCTCATCTAGAGTCGCCTCAATTTGCATGCGCAATCCGGGTGCGTAGCCGAAAAGCTTAAATATGAAATTCTGTGAAAAATGCTAAATTTTGATGTTAAAATGAATGAATTTGACTTTGGTCAATATTTTGGGTAAACGGACCCGGACCCGTGATTTGACGGTCCCGGAGGGTCCGTAGGAAAATATGGGACTCGGGCCTATGCCCGGAATCAAATTCCGAGGTCCCGAGCCCGAGAAATAAATTTTTAAAAGAAATTATTTTTCTGAAATTGTTAAGGAAAAATGAAATGATATTTGATTAGAACGTGTTGGTATCGGGCCCGTATTTTGGTTTCGGCGCCCGATATAGGTCTTATATATGCTTTAAGTCATTTCTGTGAAATTTGGTTGAAAACGGACACCGTTTGACGTGATCCGGACCTAAATTGGAAAATTTGATGTTTTATGAAGTTTGAAAGAATTCTTGGATTTTGAGGTTTGGTTCGTTTTTATTGAGGTTATTTCGGCGATTTGATCACACGGATAAGTTCGTATGATGTCATTGAGTTAGTACGTATGTTTGGTTAGGAGCCCCGAGGGCTCGGGTGAGTTTCGGATAGGCGTCGGAGTATTTTTGAACTTAGAAAATCTGGTGTTTTTGCTGGTTGCTGGTGTCCAAGTTTTTGTTCTATGCCATCGCATTGATTCTTCCGCGATCGCATAGAGTTAATTTTGGTAGTCATCAATTTGTTCTATGCGATCATCGATTCTTCCGCGATCGCATAGAGTTAATTTGGTAGTCATCAATTTGTTCTATGCGATCGCATTGATTCTTCCGCGATCGCATAGAGTTGATTTTGGTAGTCATCAATTTGTTCTATGCGATCGCATAGATTCTTCCGCGATCGCATAGAGTTAATTTTCGTAGTCATCAATTTATTCTATGCGATCGCATTGATTCTTCTGCGATCGCATAGAGTAAAAATCCGCCCAGTTATTTAAGCTCAGAAACAGAATGCATTACGGGGAATGTGCCATTTTTCATAAACCTTTCCTTCTCCAAAGCCCTTAGGCGATTTTGAAGCTCTTCTTCACCATAACCTCTTGGGTATGTAATCTTTAACTTATTTTCTTCCATTTTCATCAACATCTATTAGATTTTTAGGCTTAAAACATGGAATTAAAGGTAGAAAAATAGGGATTTGGGTAGCGTTAGGGCTTTTTGATTTTTCTCGATTTAGACCTCGTTTTGTGGTCGAATTTGAAAACAAATTATATATTCGGGCTCGTGGGTGAATGGGTGATTTAATTTTGGTCCGAACCTCGTGTTTTGACCAAGCGGGCCCGGGGTCGATTTTTGGGTTTTTGGGAAAAATGATGGAAAAGCTATAATTAGGCATTGGGTTCGAATTGTTTAGCATTATTTGATGTTATGAAGTCATTTGTGTATAGATACGATTGATTGGGAGCCGAATTCGAAGGGGGTAAAGCTATAGTTTAGGCTTGAGTTGTGTTCAAGGCATCGAGGTAAGTGTTTGGTCTAACCCTAGCTTGAGGGATTAGGAGTTGAGTCTTATTTGCTAATTGCTTCTTGTTGAGTACCACGTATAGGCATGGTGACGAGTATCTATATGTATGTGTCGAGCATGACCGTGAGTCTTAAATTGATAGTTGTTGTGTTCTTAAAAATGACACTTCGGATGCTTTAAATTGATGACTCTTGATATTGAGTAGAGATTTAGTTTATTCTCGTGGACTTTATTTATGCTTGGATACTGGTATTAATCGAGCTGAGTAAGAGTTGAGCTAGGATTTGGTTATAGCTGATTCTCCCTTGCCGGGATAGTTATTTTGATATTGTTGTTCCCTTGCCGGGAAATTATATCGACCACACGCACTAGCATAGCCTTTCCCGCAGGAACATCCACAATAGATCCAGTGCGCTTATTATATTGCTTTTGTTTTCCTTGCCGGAATTTTATTGTGACTTTGTGTTGAATTGAAATGGGAGCGGGTGGTACGCCTACCACAAGTTATTGATTGAAATGGGAGCGGGTGGTACGCCTACCACAAGTTATTGATTGAAATGGGAGCGGGTGGTACGCCTACCACAAGATATTGATGAAATGGGAGCGGGTGGTACGCCTACCACGAGCTATGATGAAATGGGAGGGGGTGGTACGCCTACCACGAGATTTGATGAAATGGGAGCGGGTAGTACGCCTACCACGAAAACATTGAGAAATGGGATCGGGTTGCACGCCTGCAACGAGATGTGTACTGACAGTGAAATCCGCTTTTATTTCCCTTATCTGTGTCAGAGTTAATTTATTGATGTTCCTTATTATTCTCTTGAAATTCTGTATTATCTGCTATCCCTGAAGCATGTTCCCCTCCCATTTAAAATGTTTATTCTTGTTATTTTCCCGCTGTAGATATATAGATATATATATAACTGCACAGGTTTATGTGGTAGTCCTGTCTAGCCTCATCACTACTTCGCTGGGGTTAGGCTAGGGACTTACCAGCACATGGGGTCGGTTGTGCTGATACTACACTTTGTGCTCTTTTGCACAGATCCAGGTACCGGACAGCAGCAGTAGTTCGGGAGTCTTCCTTCAGTCCACCGAGACACCGGGGTAGCCTTGCAAGCGTCCGCAGGCTCGGCGTCTCCTCTATCTCACATTTCATTCTGTTATCTCATGTTTCGAGACAAACAATATTATTTTTCCTTCAAACTGTTGTATTTAGTACTCTTAGTAGTCCGTGGATGTTGTGACACCAGTTCTTGGGTAGAGGCATATGATGATTTCCGCATTATTGTTCAGTTTATTTAATTTAAGTCTTCCGCTTTAATTTCATATTTCCGCTGTTATTCTAATATTTAACGCTTGTTGATATGATTGGTAAAAAGAATTTAAAATGAAAGAGTTAGGAGTTTATGATTTGTGGCTTGCCTAGCTTCTACGAGTAGGCGCCATCACGACCCCCGAGGGTGGGAAGTCCGGGTCGTGACATCGGGTTGCGCGCTGCAACGGACTGATATCTAGTTATTGCATTTCATCTTCACTTGTAATTTCCTTGACTGTTTACCTGTTTTACTTGCATATCTTCCTTATATGTTGGATTACTGACTGAGCAAAACACTTTAAAACAAAAAATTGTGAGTACCAAGGTCGTTTTACCTGAACTTTTCTTGATTTGATCATATATCTATTTTATACTTGTTGAATTTTTAAACTGTACAGGGAAAACAAGTGTCATTTATAATTCTTGCTGCTAATACCTTGCTCAGGTTAGTTATGATACTTATTGAGTACATGGGGTCGGTTGTACTCATACTACACTTTTACACCTTGCGTGTAGATCTTGGAGCGGATGTTGCTGCGTCTGGCGGGAGTTGGCATTGGAAGCGTACCTGATTTCCAGAGATAGCTATCACTTGTCCTTGGTAGTTTTAAAGTTGTAATTTGTTATCTATTTTTCAAATAGATGTTGTAAATATTATTTCATACCATCTTTGTAAATCTAAAGTCTTAGTGGCTCAAAATTGTACTACCAGTCCTTGGGTTATTATTTTAAGTTTCAGTTGTTTCATTTATTGATCCCTTATTATTCCCAATTTAATTGTGTTGACTGTTAGTTGGCTTACCTAGCGGGTTGGGTTAGTTGCCATCACGACTAATGGCTTTTTGGTCATGACAAGTTTGGATTAGAGCTCTAAGTGCATAGGTTCTACGAGTCATGAGCAAGTGTCTAGTAAAGTCTTGCGGATCAGTATGATGATGTCGACACCTATTTTTGAGAGGTTACAGGGAATGTAGGAAAATTTTCCATCTTTCTTTACTTATCGTGAGACATCAATTTAGCTTGAAGCGTATCTCTTGAAATTCCTTCCAGTCACTCGTATGTTATATGAGCACTCGATATCAGCTGTGCATTGGCGGCTTGTGATTCCATGAATGAGGTGCGAGATGTGTTTTCTATGTTTTGGAGTTGGGTTGGTTTGGAGGATTTGAGGCCGAGTTTTGGCCGCAGCTTGAGCTCGATAGTTTCAGTTGTGCGAATACGTGCTTTTGGACTTCTATGTCCGGTAGTGTTCCTAGGATGGGACTGGCGGCCCAATGAGTGGTTGAATAAATATATGATGACTATTATATGACTGTGGGATGTGCTTAAACAATTTGGATGTGACAAGTAGAATTTCAATTGGGATGTGAAAGGACTATGGATGCTTGATTTCTGTCTTGATGTGTTGTACAGTCTCAGGTTGCGAGTGTTTTCAGAATCTTTCATGTTGTTCAATTGTGGGGTGAGGTAGGCCCTTATGTCTTGTTGACGAGTTTAGACTCAAGAAGATTAAACGATTGCATATTAGTTGTGGCCATGAAAGGATATAGAGAGCGGCCGGGTTAAGGCTAAGTAGGTGGGTTATCTCTTGCGCTATGTACGGATGTTGTGTGATTCTTATAATGATTATGTGGAGAGTTTCTTTCTACAAATGCATTATATGTGTTGCAATTGGAGTTTAGATCACGTGAGGAAGTTGACTTGACTGTCACAAGGATGAATGTGATCTTAGATGATGATTTGAGGTAATTTATGATTTGTGTTACATGAGCTTGTGAAGGATTTAATTGAATTATAGTGCGGGATCATGGAAGTTATGGAGTAAACGTATTGTTGGTTATCGGATCTTGTGTTCCATGGCTTTGATCCAAGTGGGGGAGTCTGTTATCGACGATTAGATTTCATAGTTATGTGTTGTATTGGTTTCGGTCTGAGGTACGATTGTGGATCAGTTATGACTTGTAGAGGATGAGTTCGAGAATGGCTCGAGTAAGGAAATATCTGGATACATGATATATTACACTTTACGGGTAATGAAAATCATAGGATGAATTGGTTTTTTTATTCGTGATGGATGTAGTGTGCATGGAGTAGGGATTTACTCGGTTGCTTTAATGTGGGTTTACTTCTTTAGGAGTTGGTGTGCTAAAGGAGCACATGTCGTTGGGCTCGTTTTGGCGGTACATTGGAGACTAGAGCAGAGTGGATGACTCTCGAGAAAGTTCCAATAATTCTAGAGTTATATGTAGTATTTGAGGACTTTTCCCGGATTTTTGTACATGGCTAAGATATGATATTTGTATTGGGATGGTGTCGAGATTTGAGGTATTTATGTCGTTATGGATTCCATATTTCAGTACCAGAGAGGTTAAAAGGGAACAACTCTAGATTCATAAGGTCTCTTTTGAGTGGGTATCTCAGATACATCAGTTTGGGTGCTTATGAGGGAATACAATTACTTATGGGCTTCAGGGTGACGTGATTTCATGATAAGATCTCTTGTAGTGAGCTTTGGGTTAAGGATCATAGTGTACTGGCAAGGAGTAATGTTAATTTGAGGGCAATTTGGGAGGAACTCGGAGAAATAAGACAACTTGGTGGCAGATCAAATCAGCATGGTAATGGATATAATCGGTTCTTTTGGTTCTTATGATGTGGTGAGTCTCTACAGGCGTTTGTGGTAATACTCTTAGGTTTGGTGATCTACCTGACTTTGCTGAGTTAGAGGAATTCAGTTCTGATGGCTTGGTTATGTGCAAATGGGTTTCGTAGAGTTCTCGATGATTTCTACCATGGCTTGAGATGGATGTCCCTACGGGCATGGTTATTTTATGCGTTGTGATTTTCTCCTGAATGGGATAGAGTGGAAGGGTTCTATCTAATTGAGTATGTATTCTACTTTCAACTCAGAGTTGATAATGAGGTTCTTGCGCTTTCATATGATGGCGTGGTAGAGGCGGTGCGTCGTGTGGGATTTGAGATTTGCATATGCAAGTATAAGGTTCGATTTCAAAAGGAAGGCCATGAGTTCTAGACGGCATTGATAGTCTCAGATATTTAGAAGAATGCTAGCACTACCTGGGATCACCTGAGAATACTACACATTTCAGAAGGCGCCTTGTGTTTTGACTTATAGATGCTTCATTGTAGTGGCCTAGTTGATCGACTACTAATGTTCAGATTTTTGCTATGTGGCATGGAAGAATTATGGAAGTATTTATTGTGGAATGATTATGTATGAAGGACGTGTCGGTTATTTGAGTGGTAGAGATGGGATCAGATCTGGTGATTCTTTTGTTTTCTTGTGGTTTGGAGACCGGGAGTCTCAAAGACAGATTGTTTCTTGGTTGCGGATTGCAAAGATATGGCCAAGTTAGCCAGCTGATGGGTGGATAGGTTCCAGAGGATCTTTGGAAAGGTTATCTACTCATTTCAGAAGGGTCAGAACCAATTTGGAGGCAACTGCTAGGCCTAATGAGGATGTCTATTCTACATCGGGTCGTATTTGTTGACTCAGCACAGCTATTGTTGAAGGGCATTAGTTAGAGTTAAGCTTGTTCATGTTCTGAAATGATCTATGTGTTACTCTTCTATGCTACGTGGATTGTGAAATATTGGTTATTTGCACCCATGATGTGGTTCTGTTTGGGCCTTGTGGTGGAATTCGAGCGAGATGGTACTTGGGATATCAAATGGTTGATTGCACCTTCATTATGGTCTTTCTTGTTGGTGGTATATTGTGCTGTCCGTTCCGTTTCTCTGTGGTTATGGTCATGCACTTTGGTGGTTTTTGTCGATTTGCGTATGGTTGTTGATTTGAGCATTATGGCTCGGAGTATTTTATGTGGACGGTGTTTGGAATGGTTCACGCACATCGGCAAAGTGTTACATCTCGCGTTTTCATACGTTAAAGTTTCGTCTTCAGTTAATTGACGTAGACTCGAGGATGAGATTATCTTAAGGTTAACGTAGTTATGCTATTTATAACAAGCGATAAGTAAGTGTCAAGAAGGATAAAGGGTACACGAATTAAAGAAAACGAGTTTCATTGAAGGTTACCGGTTTAGGATAAAATACGGGTCGATCGATAATACCTGATATATATGGATTAGTACCATACAAGGTACCATATGACCATGATAGTATGATGAATAAAGTATATTAAAAATGAGTAATATTTTAAGTAGTCGATATATTTTTTAATTATGCGGATAAGTGGTTAATTATTGGCTAACGAGATATTTACCTAATTAATTAATAAATTATGAGATAAGAATAGATCCTTCCCCCCTCCCCCCAAAAAAAAAAAATAACGTGGCAGCACCACCAAACCAAACAAAATGACTAAGAGTCAAATTGGCTTAGGTGGCAATATGCCATAATACATTCAAGACACCCCACCTTTTTACACTTTGTATACAATCAAAATATTAGCATCTTAACATAAAAGAAACGTTAGCATTTTCAAGCTTCCAACAAAGCTTCATTTTTCTTGTCTTGAAAACAAAGACACCAACAGAACGTTAGAAACGTTACAATTCAAGCTCGTACAAGACATTAGCAACAAGACTTCTTGCAATCAAATTCTCCTGCAAGAATATTATACGTATTTTTCCCTACTCCAGGTATGTTAAGGCTATCCCATCTTTTTTATTGGCATGATCCAAATTATACAGAAGAAACGAGCAATCACACAGTTTTCATAAACGACTATATCTATAGAAATACTAGGGGTCTCTGTGTTCTTGATTCCCCATGTGACATAGTATTATATTTTCTGTTCATGGATCTCAGAACAATGCGCAGTTGAAAAAGTTTATCTGGAAGGAATATTGAGATTATTATATTTTTTTCATGCATTTCATTCATTTATACATGTGCATTGACCCATGATCAGATGACGTTAGATACGCATATATATATGTATGTGTATATATATATATATATATATATATATATATATATATATATATATATATATATATATATATATATATATATATATATAGGAAAAAGGTTGCAACGTTATATACGCACCACCACCTGATCAGCTGGTATATGTTGATGATGTTGCCCAGAGTGGCTTAGACAATATGATGGGATACCCTCAGAGGCTTGATCATATTATGTACACCCATACCTATGCATGACACGACATTTATATGCACGTGTATGACATTATAAATGTTTCAGAACTTACAAAGTTATTCAGATTCACAGATGGATTTCTATATTCCATGTTTCATCTGTCTTATACGTACTGACTTTCATGCCTTACATACTCAGTACATTTTTCGTACTGATGCCCTATTTCACGGGCCTGCGTTTCATGCCCGCAGGTGCAGGTAGGCAAGCTGACGGTCCCCTTCTTAGGATCCTTGATCAGCGAGAGTTGGCGTGCTCCACTTGATCCGGAGCTTCTTTTGATTTTGGTACGATATGCTTGTATATATATATATGGATATGACGTGGCTCAGTCCCGTCTTTGTACAGTTGTATTTCTATTAGAGGTCTGTAGGCAGTTATGTACAGTTGGATAATATATGGCCTTGTCGACTTTCAGTTGATAATATGTCTATCGCGGCCTTGTCGGCACGCCCACTGTAATCCGAACGTATATGTATATATCTCTTTTGGAAAGGTTTTCCTCGTGCATGTTACTCTCGTAATTCAGCAGATATTATTCATGTTTATATCTTAGTCGAATACTTAAGGGTGTTCGACTGGTAGGACTCGGGCACTCGTCGCGGTCCATCGGTTTGGGTCGTGACAAAAGTGGTATCAGAGCAGTTTCTATCCTAGGGTTGTCTACAGACCGTTTCTAGTAGAGTCTTGTTTATGGGTGTGTTGTGCACCACACTTATAGACAAGAGGCTACAGGTCATATAGGATGTTATCTTCTCTTTTTATCTCAGATCGTGCGAGATAAGAATTCATGTTCCTAACAATATGTTACGTTTTCAACGATGCCTTCGAAGACTACAGCTGCCCAGAAGGGAAAGTCCATGGCTGGCGAGACTACTAGTCGAGCGCCACGAGTTACCAGGGCTGGGGGAGAGTCTCATAGTGAGATTCCATCTCAGACTTCACATACCCCGCCCTTTCCAGAAGGTCTCCGAGGGGCACTAGCTCCAGCGCCCGCCCCTGTATGTCCAGCTCCTCAGCTAGATGTAGTCTGGAGATGAGAGATGCTATTCTGCTATTAACCCGATTAGTAGCTGCACAGGCTCGACGTTAGGAAGTTGTATTGGTCATGTAGATAGGCCCGTCAGTGTGAGGGTTCGTGACTTCATTAATTTAGACCCTCCGATATTCTCTAGAGCAGATCCAAACAAAGACCATTAGGTATTTATTGATAGAGTGCAGAGCATGTTAAGGGTAATGAAGGCCACTGCGACTGAGTCAGTTGAGCTAGCTTCCTATAGACTCCGAGATGTTGCAGTTAATTGGTACGAGTCTTGGGAATTGTCCATAGGCGAGGATGCCCATCCAGCAGAATGGCAGGAGTTTACAAAAGCTTATCTTCATCATTATCTACCACCAGAGCTTAGATGGGCCAGAGTTGATAGGTTTTTGACCCTTCGGCAGGGTAACATGAGTGTTCGAGAGTATAGTCTTCCGTTTGATTCGTTGGCTAGGTATGCTCCTACTATTGTATCTAAGATGGAGGATCGGGTTCACCGGTTCGTGATGGGATTAGAGCCTTATTTTCTTAACGATTGTATGTCGGTCTCACTTTAGCTAGACATAGATATTTCTCGTATCCAGGCATACACTCAGTATGTAGAGGAGCGCAAGCAAAAACAGAGGGCCGATCGTAAGCATGATAGGGCCTAGAATAAGAGAGCAAGGTCTTCGGGTCATTCTGGTGAGTTTCGAGGTGGTTAGAGACAACAGTACCCGAGATATCCATCCCAGCCATCGACGAGCGCACCCCTTCAGTTTTGCGTTAAGAGATTTGATCGTTCCGCATATTCAGGGCGTGGTCAGAATTCCAGGGCCTCAGGTTCTCAGTATAGGGGTAAATCAAGTCAGATGAGGCCGCCCTTTCCACGATGTGCTCAGTGTGGTAAGCAGCATGCCGGGCAGTGCCGTATGGGACTGGGTATTTGTTATACTTGTGGTTATTCGGGCCACGTTATGAGGGATTGTCTGACGAGAGGTGATACAAGCATAGCTCAGCCAGCAGGATCTGTAGATGGTTCATCATCATCAGTACGCCCCCCTAGGCAAGGTTCACAAGCACCAGTGAGTCGCGGTAGAGGCAGAGGTGGAGCATCTAGCTCGAGCGGTCCTCAGAACCGCATTTATGCGTTAGCAGGACGACAAGATCAGGAGTCGTCGCCTGATGTTGTTACATATATATTATCAATCTCCTCATATGATGTATATGCCCTGATTGACCCAGGTTCCACCTTATCATATGTTGCTCCGTTGGTTGCTAGTAAGGTTGGAATAAAACCTGATTTGGTTAAACCTTTTGAGGTGTCTACACCTGTTGGCAGTGTTAGCTAAGCGAGCATATAGGGGTTGTATAATAGTAGTTCATGGTCGATCTACCGTAACAAACCTAATCGAGTTAGATATGATAGAATTTGATGTCATAATGGGTATGGATTGGTTAGCTTCTTATCATGCCAACGTTGATTGTAGATCAAAGATAGTCCGATTTCAATTTCCAGGGAAGCCTGTTTTGGAGTGGAAAGGTAATACGGCGTCGCCGAGAGGATGATTTATTTCCTATCTCAAGGTAAGGAAGATGATCAGAAAGGGTTGTATTTATCACTTAGTTCGGGTTCAGGATATGGAAGAGAGTCACCAACCATTCAGTCCATCCATGTGGTTAATGAGTTTCCCGATGTTTTTCCCGATGAGCTTCCAGGTCTTCTGCCAGAGCGAGAAATTGATTTTGATATTGACCTACTACCAGATACTCATCCAATATCTATTCCTCCATATAGAATGGTCCCCGCAGAGCTGAAAGAGTTAAAGGAAAAGCTAAAGGACTTGCTTGAAAAAGGCTTTATCAGGCCTAGTACATCACCCTGGGGGGCACCTGTGCTATTTGTGAGGAAGAAAGATGATTCCTTACGGATGTGTATTGATTATAGACAGTTGAATAAGGTGACGATCAAGAATAAGTACCTCCTCCTGAGGATTGACAATTTATTTGATCAGTTGCAAGGTGCCAAGTGTTTTTCAAAAGTAGACTTGAGGTCCGGGTACCATCAGGTAAGGGTTAAGGAGAAAGATATCTCGAAGACAGCACTCAGGACCATATACAGGCACTTTGAGTTTTGTGTTATGTCATTCGGTTTGACCAATGCCCCAGCAGTATTCATGGATTTGATGAATCGTGTGTTGAGGCCCTTTTTAGATCTTTTTGTAATTGTATTTATCGATGATATATTGCTGTATTCCCGTTCAGAGGCTGAGCATGCAGATCATCTGCGTACTGTGCTCAGAGTTCTACAAAAAGGGAAGTTGTATGAAAAATTCTTTAACTGTGAATTCTGGTTGAACTCTGTAGCTTTCTTGGGGCATATCATTTCGGGTGAAGGCATCCGGGTGGATATAAAAAAGATTGAGGCAGTAAAGACTTGGCCTAGACCCACAACACCGACGGAGGTTCGTAGCTTTCTCGGTTTGGCAGGCTATTACATGAGATTTGTAGAGGGATTTTCTTCCTTTTCAGCACCTTTGACAAAGTTGACTCAGAAGAGAGCAAAGTTTCAATTGACTGACGCTTGCGAATGGTGTTTTCAGGTATTAAAGGACAAATTAACTTCAGCACCATTTCTAACGCTCCCAGAAGGGATCTATGGTTATGTTATCTATTGTGACACCTCGGGCGTTCGGTTGGGTTATGTATTGATGCACCATGGTAAGTTTGTAGCTTATGCTTCTAGACAACTGAGAAAGCACGAGAAGAATTACCCGACCCACGATTTAGAATTAGCCACAGTGATTCATGCACTAAATATGTGGAAGCACTAATTGTATGGCATTCATGTTGATATCTATGCGGATCATAAGAGCCTTCAGTATATCTTCAGGCAAAAGGAATTGAATTTACGTCAATGAAGATGGTTGGAGCTACTTAATGACTATGATGTAGATATTTTATACCATCCGGGGAAGGCGAACGCGGTAGCCGACGCCCTCAGCCGTAGATTAATGGGTATCTTGTCATATTTACAGCCGGAAAAAGAGAGGAATAACCCATGAGATTCATCAGCTAGCTAGTCTTGGAGTTCGGTTACTGGACTCAGGTGATATTGGAATTACTATTCAAGATACGACAACATCCTCTTTAGTAATTAAAGTGAAGGAATGCAAGTACGAGGATCCTGTGTTATTTCTTTATAGGGATACCACCCCTCAAAAGGAGAAGACACCGTTTGAGGTTACAGAAGATTG
This sequence comes from Nicotiana attenuata, assembly GCF_001879085.1. NCBI lineage: Eukaryota > Viridiplantae > Streptophyta > Magnoliopsida > Solanales > Solanaceae > Nicotiana > Nicotiana attenuata. The sequence goes on along the minus strand of NW_017671968.1, from coordinate 107,992 downwards.
GGTCCTTAATTATCGAGGACAATTATGTGTCCCTAATGTTGCAGGGTTGCGTCAGCAGGTTATGGGAGAAACTCACTATTCTCGTTATTCTATCCATCCACGAGCGACAAAGATGTATCATGATATCAGGGAATTATATTGGTGGGACGGAATGAAAAAGGATATAGCGGAGTTTGTTGCTCAGTGTCCTAACTGTCAGCAAGATAAGATTGAGCATCAGAAACCCGGTGGGTTATTGCAGGCTATGGAGATTCCGACTTGGAAATGGGGAGTAATCAATATGGGTTTCATCGTGGGCTTACCTCGTAGGCTTACCTCGTACCCAGGGTAAGTTCGATTCGATCTGGGTGATTGTTGATAGGCTTACAAAGTCAGCCCATTTTTTGCCGGTCAGAACTACATATTCCTCAGAGGATTATGCAAGGCTTTATATTAAGGAGATAGTACGACTGCATGGTGTCCCTGTATCTATTATCCCGGATAGAAGAGCTCAATTTACAGCTAACTTCTAGAGGTCCTTCCAAAATGGATTGGGGACTCAAGTAAGTCTTAGTACATCATTTCATCCCCAGACAGACGGACAGGCTGAGCGTACTATTCAGACACTGGAGGATATGTTATGAGCTTGTGTGATAGACTTTAAAGATAGCTGGGTTATTGAGCTTGCATATAGTAGTAGCTACCATCCAGTATTCAGATGGCTCCACACGAAGCTCTTTATGGACGGAAGTGTAGATCGCCTATATGGTGGTTCGATGTTGGGGAAGCTATGTTAGTAGGTCCAGAATTGGTACAACAGGCAATCGAGAAAATTAAGCTTATACAGGAAAGGCTATTAGCAGCTCAAAGCCGTCAGAAGTCTTATACGGATAATCGACAGCGAGACTTCGAATTTCAGGTTGACGATTGGGTATTCCTAAAGGTTCACCGATGAAAGGCGTTATGAGGTTCGGAAAATGGGGAAAACTTAGCCCTCGATACATTGGATTATATAGGATCATTCGCAAGGTAGGCCAGGTAGCATATGCGTTGGACTTGCCTTCGGACTTGGAATCTGTACATCCAGTATTTCATGTGTTTATGCTCCGTAAATGTATCGAAGATCCTTCCAGAATTGTGTCAGTTGACGACGTTCCGGTCACAGAGCAGCTATCATATGAAGAAACTCCCATTGCTATACCAGACAGACAGGTTCGGAGACTGAGAACTAAAGACGTAGCTTCGGTGAAAGTACTTTGGAGAACCAACAATGTGGAAGAAATGACTTGGGAGGCCGAGGAAGACATGAAGTCTATATATCCTTACTTATTTTCTCCTCAAGACAAGGGTCTAACTGAGACATCACAACCTTAAGGTACGTGTACAGATTCTTGTGTTAGTTATCGTCATTGGTCGTGTGAGGCCATTGTCGTTATTGATGATTATGGTCCTATGTGGCGCTGAATTATTAAGCTTCTCCAGGGAAAGTTGGTAGTACTGTTGTTACAAAGGCGACTCTGCCAAAGTTGTATAGATCCTGGAGAATTAAACATTCGAGGATGAATGTTTCTAAGGGAGGAAGGATGTTACATCTCGCGTTTTCATACGTTAAAGTTTCGTCTTCAGTTAATCGACGTAGGCTCGGGGATGAGATTATCTTAAGGTTAACATATTTATAACAAGCGATAAGCAAGTGTCAAGAAGGTAAAGGGTACACGAATTAAAGAAAATAAGTTTCGCTGAAGGTTGCCGATTTACGATAAAATACGGGTCGAGCGATAATACCCGATATTTATGGACTAGTACCATACAAGGTACCATATGGCCACGATAGTATGATGAATAAAGTATATTAAAAATGAGTAGTATTTTAAGTAGTCGAGATAATTTGTAATTACGCGGGTAAGTGGTTAATTATTAGGTAACGAGACATTACCTACTTAATTAATAAATTATGACATAAGAATAACCCAAAAAAATAACGTGGCAGCACCACCAACCAAACAAAATGAGTAAGAGTCAAATTGGCTTAGGTGGCGACATGCCATAATACATTCAAGACACTCCAACTTTTTACACTCGTATACAATCAAAATATTAGCATCTTAACATAAAAAAAAACGTTAGCATTTTCAAGCTTCCAACAAAGCTTCATTTTTCTTGTCTTGAAAACAAATACACCAACAACGTTACAATTCATGCTCCTACAAGACATTAGCAAGAAGACTTCTTGCAATCAAATTCTCCTACAAGAATGTTATACGGATTTTTCCCTACTCCAGGTATGTTAAGGCTATCCCTTCTTTCTTTTTGGCATGATTCAAATTATACAAAAGAAACGAGCAAACACATAGTTTTAATGAACGACTATATCCATAGAAATACTACGGGTCTCTGTGTTCTTGATTCCCCATGTGACATATTATTATATCTTCTGTTCATGGGTCTTAGAATAATGCGCAGTTGAAAAAGTTTATCCGGAAGGAATATTGAGATTATTACATATTTCTTTTTCATGCATTTCATTCATTTATACATGTGCATTGACCCATGATCAAATGGCGTTGTATACGCGTATTTATATGTGTGTGTGTGTGTGTGTGTGTGTGTGTGTGTGTATATATATATATATATGTATATGGGATACGGGAAAAAGGTTACGGTATTATATATGCATTACCACCTGATCAGTTGGTATATGTTGATGATATTGTCCACAGTGGCCGAGACGATATGATGGGATGCCCTTAGAGGCTTGATGATATTATGTACATCCATACCTATGCATGACACGACATTTATATGCACGTGCATGACATTACAAATGTTTCATAATTTACAAAGTTATTCAGATTTACAGATGGATTTCTTTATTCAATGTTTCATCTATGTCTTTTACATACTGACTTTCATGCCTTACATACTCAGTACATTTTTTGTACCGACGCCCTATTTCATGGGGCCTGTGTTTCATACCCACAGGTGCAGGTAGGAAAGCTGACGGTCACCTTTCTTAGGATCCTTGATCAGCGAGAGTTGGCGTGCTCCACTTGATCCGGAGCTGCTTTTAATTTTGGTACGATATGCTTATATATATATATATATATATATATATATATATATATATATATATATATATATATATATATATATATAGATGGGTATGACTTGGCTTAGTCCCGTCTTTGTGCTGTTGTATTTCTATTAGAGGTCTGTAGACAGTTATGTATAGTTGAATAGTATGTGGCCTTGTCGGCTTTCAGTTACGGGTATATAGTCGTCTATCGCGGCCTTGTCGGCATGCCCATTGTAATCCCCACGTGTATGTATATATGTCTTTTGGACAGGTTTCCTCGTGCATGCTACTCTCGTAATTCAGACGATATTATTCATGTTTATATCTTAGTCGCATACTTAAGGGTGTTCGATAGGTAGGACTCGGGCACTCGTCGCGGCCCATCAGTTTGGGTCGTGACACAAAGTTCTGTGGGATATGGTATTTTATGTTAGATCCATGTGTCTTGGTTCTACTATGTGTGATGGGTTCCTTGCATTGCGCTTGTGGTGGTATCTGTTGAACTTGCGGGACGGTTCTTTCATTTGAGTCATTTTCCATTTTTTTGGTGCATTTGAGTTGTTGCTTATTGGTGCACGGATTTCACGGTTTGTGGCTTTAGGTTGTACTGGTGTAGCATGTCAGTGGGCACCTTTTTTTTATGAGATGAGGTCATTAGACCTAGAATGAGTGCTATCGGATTTGATTACGGTAGATTTGGAAGAATAATGTGACTAATCATCATAGAATTTGGCTATGGGTCTTGTTCGGTGAGAGAACACCACGACTTGTTAATCTGATGAGTGGTTATAAGTTCCTGCGTGTTTCTTACGAAGGGTTAGAGCAATATTTCATTTGATATGAGGTATGTTACCTGCACCGAGTTTATTACTTAGCAGCTATTATGATTAGAAGTTATTGCTACGAGTATCTAAGTAATGTGGGGAATTAGGCCATGAGCAAATCATGCCGAGGTCGTACGACCTGATCTAGTATAATATTTAAACTGTGCACTATAGAGGATCGAACATCATGAACCATAGTTGTATCTAATTACACCGCTCGCAAATCATACATGCGACACGGTCAAATATAAATTTAAGGAATTACCCCGCCCGCGGATTATACTTGTGACGCGTTCAAATATAAATTTATCATTAAATCATAACCCGTTCTTGATTATATTCAAAATAAACACAATTCAGCGTGAAGCTTTTAAATACTTAAAAATTCTCAACTTAATTCCATTTGGTACAATTAACAAATACAATCAAGTAACATTGTCCACAGAGCATGGTGTAAACCTAAAACTACCCGGACTTAAATAGGAATAGTAGCTACGTACGAACTCTCGTCACCTCGTGCGTATGTAGCCCCACAAATAGAAGCAAATATTGAATTATTTCACCTATGGGGTAAATTCCCTCTTACAAGGTTAGAAAGGAGACTTACCTCGCTCTGGAGTTCCATATTCAGCTCCCAAGCCCTTCAGACGACTCAAACTGATGCCCAACGCTCCAAAACTAGTCAAACAACGTGCAAACCCATAAAAATATACTCTAATACTCACAACAATTCGATTTAAACAAATTCCCAACTCCGCTCGAAAAGTTGATAAAATCACCCTCGGGCCCACGTGCCCGGATTTCGAAAATTTTCAAAGATAATTTACCCGTACATTACGAACTCAAATATACCCTTTATTCCAAATTCCATTTTCCATACTCGTGGTTAAAATCCAAAAATACATATTTTTAGGTTTTCTACCATAGTCCCAAATTTCCACAAACTTTACATGTATAAATCTATATACAAGCCATGTATTTAACTCACTATGTGCGGGAATTACTTACCTCATAATAGATGATGAAATCCCCTCTTCAAAGGCTCCAAAAATCGCCCAACCAAAGTGAAAATGGAATAAAATGGGCCAAATCCCCGCTTTAATGAAAACTCATTGCCCAGCGATCCTCGCACCTGCGGTCACTTGACCGCTTCTGCAGTTTTGCAGGTGTGTCCAAGAATACCGCTTTTGCGGTCCTCCATCTGTCCACTAAACCCCGCATCTGTGGCCCCTAACGTTGCTTCTGCGCCTTTGTTTCTACGATCCCACGTGCGTAGGTGCAGTCCCGCTTCTGCAGAAGTTGACCGCATCTGCGGTCCTAGCCTTCCCCAGCCAAAGCCGCTTTTGTGACCTTCATGGCCGCTTCTGTAGCTCCGCACCTGCGGCCCAAACCTCGCAGGTGCAGTTACACCAGAAGGCATATGCTCCAGCCGTTCTTCCAAGTCCAAACTCAATCCATTTACCATCTTGATTCCTCTTGAGGCCCTTGGGACCTCAACTAATGTCCGGGAGACTCACATCCAGTTGTTGAGGCTCAAGTTGTTGTGGCTGTCTGCATCCAGTTGTTGAGGCTCGCCAATGTCCGGGAGACTTGCATCGCAGAAAGTGGGGCAGTTGGCATGGGCACCGACTTTAAAACCGAAGTAGAAGCTGTGGCAGGAGCTACAGAAGGGACTGAAGATGATGGTGGAGGCATAGCTGCGGCACTAGGAGCAAGCTCGGCTGAAGTGGATAGAACATCAACTGCCTCCGCCACTACCACGGCTGGCTCATCAGACTGGCCTGTGGTGGTTGACTCCTGACCTTTTCTCTTCAGGTTGTTCGCATCCATCAGTAAGTACCAAGAGAAAGGTTTCTTCGGCTTAACCTGTGTGTCATAATCCCTCGGCTCTACCCTTGCATCCGTGAGATATTCTGTAATAGTGATGGGATATGGGTAAGATGAGTCATCTTGCCGAGAAATCACTGAGATGTTGGCCTACATCACGACACCCACATTGATTGGGTACCGTCCATGATAGAAGCAACCAGAACCACCCGAGGGATCAGAAGATAAGTCTCATTCTGGCATGGGTCCAATATGCTTTCAGACAAAGGCTTGCCACCCTTTGGCCTCGAAATTGATAGTGCTCTTGTGTATAGGAACCCCAACGACAATCCGTGGTGGTGGTGGCCCAGGTGCTGCTAGAATCTCCACTAACCAAGGTCGGGATGCATCCCCCATTTCATGCTTCTCCAGATATTCCTTTGGTTCGACAACTTTGAAACCTAAGTATGTGTTGAGTGTATGCTGATCAAATCTTACTTTGAGGCTACGCACTTTGGTTACCTTTGTCCCCTTTTTGATATGCGTCACATGGCGTAGAATTCACGGACAAGGTATTATTTGGCATCCACCACACTCTGGGTGAACCACATCCACCCCTTTCATTCCTTGAACTGTCTCAACACTGCTAGGTTATAATTCTCTTCATCTTCAACTAAAACTGTCGCTCAAGAGTATGCTACCTCACTGGCCACCAAGTACGAAAGCTGGTGAAAGCGGCCAAGCTGACAAGCTGTTCCTCCCAGACCTCTTTCTTCTTCGATCTTTCAAGGCCGATAGTTATGGCATCTCCCCCTCTGCCATCATCGGGGATGTCCTAAATTGATGTATCTGATGCATCAGGTACAAGTGTAGTGAATGGCTCAGAAGTGTGACTAGGACTTTTCGAAGCTTGGAAATGCTACGAGATGAGGTCGACTCGTCCCTGAGTTGATATCTCCCTGGCGGCCTTGACTATACAGCCAAATGTTCTTGAACAGAGGCTGAGTTTCCCTCTGATGTTTCCCTAGATGGGACATAAGAGCTCGTTTCAGAGAGATTTGCATCTCTCCCCCTGTCGGCTGTAGGTTTCTTTGTTATTGTCCTTTGTTGGCCGAGGTATAAGGCACTCTTGCCTCGACCCCTAGAAGTGTCACCTCTGCCTCTAGATCGAACCATTCTCTATATCAAGCAAAGGCGATTGTTAGTTGCAATTCAAGTTCAGACATATAATGATATATACAAGTATACAACAAAAAACACAGTGAGGTTCACAGTTGAAACATGCGTGCAGGATAAGGATCTGCGATCTGTACAATTTCTATTGTGGCCGTAGATGAGGCCTTGGGACCATAGATTTGTGTTTTGCGACCGCAAGAGTGAAGTGCGGTCTGCACAATTTCACTTGCGACTGCAACTTAGAAACCCAAAATATGCCAACTCTCTGATGACAGAGAATTGGCTGATGTGCGGCCGTAACATGATTTCTGTTGTTCGCACAATTAGACTTGCAGCCGCACATTTGAGTCACAAAGTGTAGACTCTCTGATGATAGTAAATGGGTTGTTCTGCAGCCACAACAGGAATTGTGCGGTCCGCACATTTTACATTCCGACTGTAGACCCCTTTTTCATTAATGATGCCCTAGAATCTATTTCTGCGGACCGCACAATTAGACCTGCGGCCGCAGAATTCAATAACTTTGAACAGTTCAGTTGGGTCATTCTAGGTTTTGCAATTTTCGTGCACAATTCGACATGATAACATCATAGCGGCATGAATATGTGTTGACTCAATATCCAATAAGCAGGTATTAGTTAACCCACTACAGATGTACCCCCACATGAATGCACAATTGAGTGCTACTGACAAATGGCCTAAAAATAACTAAAAGGCTACAATAACTAACAAAATGAAAAAGTCTAACAAGGAATTCAAGCATACTAGATGTTAATGAGTGCAAGGAATGAGTGATCAAAATTGTTAGTCGTGCGGGCAGATGATTCACCAAGAAATTTCAATGTAGTGCAAGTTTTGTGCTTAGAGAGGGAAAGCTGTAACAGTTGCTCTAGCCCTCTATTTATACTATTGGTTTTCTAAGGGAAGGAGGGGTGAGTGCGGTTGCACAATTTCATGTGCAGTCTGCCTCTGTTACCCGGTGAGCTTAAGTTGCCCTTTTGTATGTGGTCGACAAAATTTTTGTGCTGTCGCAGATTCCATGTTATGACCGCATATTTCCTTTTGCGGCCGTAGATTGGCATTTTCTCTGATAGGCCAAACTTTAGAGAGTTGACATTTTCCATCTTTCATTTGTGCAGTCCGCAAGATAATTGTGCGGTCGCAGTGTGCTTTAGGAGCAACAACTATAAATGTGCGGTCTGCAAAATTTAACTGCAGTCTGCAATTCTTGCACTACTTAACCATATTTCTGTCCACAATTTCTGTAAGTCACACTCACCCCTGTGGCACACTTCAAATAAATTTAGCAAAAAAAAAAAAAATAACACCTAACCACAAAATAAAAAAAAGAAAAGAAACATTGGTTGCCTCCCAAGAAGCGCCAAATTTAACATCGCTTCACGACGCAGAATACCATCAATTTAAATGAATGACCGCCACGGCGTGGCTATCTCCAAATTTTCCACAATAGTGCTTCACCCGGTGGCCATTGACTCGGAATACTTCATTATTTTTCTTCTTCAAGTCTAATAAACCAAAAGGTGTCACACCCACAATTTCAAAAGGACCACTCCATTTAGACTTTAATTTCCCGGAAAACATCCTCAACCTTGAGTTAATCAACAATACAAGATCGCCCACCTTGAACTCTTTGTTCTAAATGTATTTTTCATGAAGATATTTCATCTTTTCTTTATACAAGGACGAACTTGCATAAGCATGATAACGGAACTCATTCAATTAATTCAAATGTACAACCCTCAAGTTAGCAGCTACATCCCAATCAAGATTCAACTTCTTTAGAGCCCACATAGAATTGTGTTGAAGTTTCACCGGAAGATGACAAGCTTTTCCGAACACCCACCGGTGTGGATACATTCCGATAGGTATTTTGTAAGCCGTCATATAAGCCCATAATGCATCATCAAGCTTCTTATACCAATCCATCCGGTTAGCATTCACTGATTTGGACAAAATACTCTTTATCTCCCGGTTGGAGACTTCCACTTGACCGCTAGCTTGTGGATGATAGTGAGTCGTGACTTTATGAGTAACACCATACTTGATAAGTAAAGTGTCAGAAGCCTTGTTGCAAAAATGTGACCCCACATCGCTTATAATAGCCCACGGAGTACCAAACATTGTGATGATATTCTTCTTCAAGAACATCACCACACTTCTCGCCTCATTGTTGGGCAGAGCAATGGCCTCAACCCATTCGGACACATAATCAACCGCGACCAAGATGTAGGTGTTTCCACAAGAACTCAGAAAAGGACCCATAAAATCAGTACCCCACACATCAAATATGTCAATCTCCAAAATGGTAGTGAGAGGCATTTCATTTTTCTTTGAGATTCCACTGACCCGTTGACATTCATCACATCGTTTCACTAGCTGACTAACATCATTGAAAAGAGTGGACCAATAGGAACCGCAACTTAGCACTTTGGCCACCGTCCTTGCTCCACCATGATGACAACCGTATGGCGAAGAATGACAAGCCACAAGAATTTCCCCTTGCTCTTCTTCCATTACACATCTTCTAATCACCCCATCTGTAAAAATATGGAAGAGGTATGGTTCATCCGAATAATAGTCTTGACAATCTCGTTTGAGCTTGTTCCTTTGGTTTGAAGAGAACTCATCCGGGATGATTCCACACACAAGGAAATTTGCTAGATCCGCGAACCATGGCATCTCTTTCATTGAAATAGCCAAGAGTTTCTCATCGGGGAAGGCGTCATTGATTTCAAGGCCATCATGCAGCCTACCCCCTCCTCCAAATGAGACTAGTGGTTCGCCACTTGGTTTTCACTCTCTTTTATATCTTGGCTATCAATATCAAACTCTAGCAACAACAATACCCATCTCATCAATCGAACCTTGGAATCTTTCTTGCTCATAAGATAACGAAGTGCCGCATGATCCATTTGGACAATGACCATTGCACCCATCAAGTATGGGCGGAACTTCTCAACTGCAAACACAATGGCAAGGAGCTCTTTCTCCTTAAAGGTGTAGTTGACTTGGCACTATTCATGGTCTTACTAGCATTATAGAATGGATGAAAAATCTTGTTGATGTGTTTCCCCAAAACAGACCCCACCGCTACGTCACTTGCATCACACATGAGTTAAAAAGGGACACTCCAATTTAGAGCGGTGATGATGCGAGTAGTTGTCAACTTGAACATTAAAAAGTCAAAAGCTCTCATGCAATCATCATTGGAAAACTTAGCATCCTTCTCGAGAAGCTTGCACAACGGGTTCACCACCTTAGAAAAATCTTTGATGAAGCGCCGGTAAAACCCCGCGTGGCTTAAGAAACTCTGCACGCCCTTTACCGAAGTTGGAGGTGGAAGTTTACAAATCACCTCGATCTTTGCCTTGTCAACTTAAATTCCATTCTTTGAGATCTTTTGGCCAATGACAATGCCTTCCTCGACCATGAAATGACATTTCTGCCAATTGAGCACCAAATTTGTTTCTTCATATCTTGCCAACACTTTATCCAAATTTGCAAGACAATCATCAAAAGAATCTCCAATCGCAGAGAAATCATCCATGAAAACTTCAAGGTATTCCTCCACCATTTCCGTGAAGATAGCCATCATACACCTTTGAAAAGTCGCCGGTGCATTGCACAAACCAAATGGCATCCTCTTGAAGGCGAAAGTACCATAGGGACATTTAAAGGTTGTTTTCTTTTGATCCTCCAGAGCAATAAGATATTGGTTGTATCCCGAATACCCATCAATAAAGCAATAGACAGCACAACCGGTCAATCTATCAAGTATTTGATCTAAGAAGGGAAGTGGAAAATTGTCACGCCCCAATCTCGGGAGGCGCGGCCGGCGCTCAATCAAGTGAACCCAATTGAGCAAGCCTTTTGAACACTTTCTACCCAACTCACTATGACCAAGAAAAACATGTTTTCATTTATTTAGACAGTAGGAAAGATCGTACATATAACATTGCTAGTTCATTTCGTATTACCACATTTAAACCATAGTTAGGTTTCCAAAGTTTCATACAGATACAGTTTAGAAGAACTAGAGTTTAGAATTACAACACAGTTCATTGACCCATCCATGACCCGTACATAACCCACACAAACGTCTACGGAGCCTTTAAAGATGCAAAAGACAGTTATGATAATGCCGGCAACAAGGCCCCGACTATACCTCAAAAAGTGGAAATTTATAACAAAAGATATACTGCATAACCCCTGGAAGAAAAGGGGCTCACCAAGGTTGCTGAGTGGAGGATGCTCCGCTACCTATGATTGGCACTGTCTGCTATGGAGCCACCTACATCCTTTCAAAGATGTAGCGCCCCCGACAAAAGGGACGTTAGTACCATGGAATAGTACTAGTATGTATAACTAAACACCATCTCATTAGAAAGAACTATCATACAAGAACAAAGAAATCATAAGGATCAATCAAAAGCTTTAAACAATCACCACATCATCAAATAAAAGGATCCTATAACTTTTACATAATTTCCATAACTTTAGGTTGGGGAATTTAATACTATTCATCATCATTCACAATACCACAGCGTTCTTGCGCGGAGTCCAATCACAACCCGATCGGCTAGGTTGCCTCATTTGAGACATGTATCTCAATTACAATCTCCTTCTCACTTTTCGGATTCAAAATCAGCACAATACCACCATGTGTGCGGCATGGCGTTCGATCACGGCCCGATCGGCTAGGCCGTCTTACCAAGACGTTGTTCCTTTTTCATTAATCGTCTCATTTCAAATCTTTATTTCACCTATATCAATTCATAGGCACTTGGGGCCACAATTATCACATCAAACTTGGCACTAGGCCACATTTCATAACTCAAGCTCTTTTTCCCCACATTTCACATCATTTCCACTTTCAACGTTAACCTTGCAATTTAGGATATTAGGCACATACAAGAGCAATTCAAGTTGTAAGCATAGAGAAGACTTCACATAGTTTGGCATAACAATCTCAGTTTAAACTTGACTTGAAGTCTAGGCATTTCAACACATGGTTCACATTCTTCACACATCCTTAAATTACCAAGAATAGTATATTGAACACATTGAGACACACCTTTCACATATATATTTGTAACACCAATTCAAGTGAAATAACAATCAATACATCAACCAAATTTCGGTCTTACAACATTTGCATGGACACCAAAGGAGCTCAATTTCTAAGAAGAGGGAGTTTTAGCCATACATACCTCAATAGAGCTTTCCTTAAATTCTTACAAAATTCCAGAACTCTTAGCAACTTCGATCTATTTTATGAGAATTACAAGTTGAACCAAAAATTAGAGAGATGATTAAGATTCTAGCTCATTTGAGGATATTATCAAGCACTCATTGTGATTTTAGGACCTTTTTGTGAGAGATTTTTATCATCCTACACCCCATTTATTATATTTTTAGCTCACAATCTCCCCATACCCTATTATCATTCATGCATGCAACATAATCAATCATTATACCCATGAACCCACTTGTTAATCACTTATTTTAATAGGACTTTTGAAATCAAGGTTAGGGCAGAGTTCTTACCTGTTAGGATGAAGGCCTAGCAATTTTACTTTAAAATATTCAAAGATTTGGGCAAGGATTGTAATGACTTGGTGAGAATTAGTTTCTCCCTCTAGAACTCCTTTTCTCACTCTAAATGCAGTAGAAAATAGCATAAAAGGGTCTAATGGGGTGTTTTTAATGAGATGGGGTCGTGTTTTAAAAGTTAGAAAATAGGAGCCCCGACTCAATCTGCGGTCGCATAACTGATATGCGGCCCGCAAAAGGGACCACAAAATGGCCTTCAAAACTTGAACATTCTGCACGGGTATGCGACAAAAATGCGGTCCGCGTACCTGTTCTACGGTCGCATAATGCACCGCAGAACTGCCCCTCGCGAAATTCTAAGGAGGTTATGCGATGACTATGCGGACCGCATATTGATTATGTGATCGCATAATTGGCCACATAGTTGACCTCAAAACTAACCAACATCCTGCCTCACTCTGCGGCAACTATGCGGTCCGCATAGCTATTATGCGACCGCATAATGGACCGCACAAATGCGCTTTTCTGAAAAACATTATTCCTTAACTTTTTAATGCACAGATCAATCAAAAAGGCGCGGAGAATTTTGTAAATTTCTAACACATATTCCTAACTTGGCACTACAAGATTTTGGGTTTTTGAGTAAAAATTTCACGGGGCCTTACATCCTCCCCCACTTAAGATCATTCATCCTCGAATGAGGATCAAGGTTCACTCATTAGCGATCCTTATGTAACTTCAGCTTTTTTCACATCATGAAACATATCAACAGCTCCAAATTTGGCTAACTCCCTAAATTTCAAAAAAAATTGCCAGAGTTTCCTTTGTAACTAGGCCTATCCACCTGTCAGAGAGCCCCAGAAACATATCCTAACAACATATACACAATCCATTGACATGACATAAGTCGTAACGACACCAACCATGGCCTCATAGGCGACATATAACCAAAACAAAACAGTTTTACATAGACCAAATCAAGGGATACAGAGTTCATAGGAACCAAATTCATAGGAGCTATTACATGGCTATACAAACAAATGCGGGTACTTCTTTTTCATTTCTTCCTCGGCTTCCCAAGTGGATTCCTCAACATGCTGGTTCCGCCATAACACTTTCACGGAGGCAATTTCCTTATTTCTCAACTTTCGTACTTGCCTGTCAAGAATGGCAACTGGAATTTCTTCATATGACAGTTCTTCATTAACCTCAATATTTCCATCCGGCACAATAGTGGACGGATCTCCAACTACCTTCTTCAACATAGACACATGGAAAACTCGGTGTACCAATGACATCTTGGATGGCAGCTCGAGCTTTTGTGCCACCTGACCGATCCTCTGAATGATTTTGTACGGTCCAACATACCTCGGACTCAATTTTCCCTTCTTTCCAAACCGCATGATACCCTTTATGGGGGAAACCTTCAAAAATACCCAATCATCTTCTTTGAACTCCAAATCTCTGCGACAAATGTCCGAATAAGACTTTTGGTGACTCTGAGCAGTTTTCAATCTTTCCTTAATAATTTTGACTTTCTCCATGGCCTGATGCACAAGGTCCGGCCGTATCAATTCAGCTTCTCCAACCTCGAACCACCCAATGGGAGACCTACATCTTCTACCATAAAATGCTTCAAATGGTGCCATCTGGATACTAGCATGGAAGCTGTTGTTATAAGCAAACTCTATGAGTAGTAAATGATCATCCCAGCTACCTTTGAAATCAAGAACACAAGCATGCAACGTGTCCTCGAGCGTCTGAATAATCCGCTCCGCTTGCCCGTCGGTCTGAGGGTGAAAAGCCATACTAAGATTTACCTGCGTACCCAAGCCTTGTTGAAATTTCTTCCAAAAGTTGGTAGTGAACTGAGCCCCTCGATCCGAAATGATTGAGACTGTAGTGCCATGCAACCTGACTGTTTCTTTGATATACAACTGAGCATATTGTTCCGTCTGCGTCAGTAGATTTGACTGGCAAGAAGTGCGCTGATTTTGTGAGTCGATCCACGATTACCCAAATTGAGTCGAACTTGCGCGGAGTGCGAGGTAACCCTACCACAAAATCCATGTTGATCATTTCCCATTTTCCACATTGGAATTTCTATGTTTTGAGCCAATCCATCGGACCTTTGATGTTCGACTTTAACTTGCTGACAGTTAGAACATTTTGCCATAAATTCCGCCACATCCCTTTTCATGTTGTTCCACCAATAAACTTCCTTGAGATTGATAACTGTGATTTTTACATGTTCTATGCCCATACTTGCCTATGCTTTATGTATGAATTGTCATAAAATAGACCCAGAATGCTTACAAAGTGCGCTTGATTGCAGGTTTGAGCGACAAGATGACGAAAGTCAAAAATCGGCTCGAAACGGAGTGAAACCTGCTCAAGTATCAAAAATCATTGAAGTAGGGACAGGAGGACCTAGCGCGGACCGCACTGATTTGCTGCCGGCCGCGCTAGGAGATTCAGAGAGCACCCATTTCAGGAGTCCCCACGCGCGGTCAGCGCTCTTTTCTACGCGGTCAGTGCTGGTGTCTACGCGGTCGCGCTTCATTGTTGTGCGGTCCGCGCCCATTAGCCTACGCGGCCGCGCTACCTCTTTGTGCGGTCTGCATCCCCAGATTCAGAAGTGAATGATCGAAGGCCAAGACCCCTACGCGGCCGCGCTGCATTTTTGCGCGGTCCGCGCCAGCCCCGCAGGGGTATTTTTGTCCGATTTTTCTAGCATAGTATAAATAGAATATTTTATTATTTCTAGGTTAAGTTTTAGACATCAGATAGCAGGAGCACTCGTGAGACCCAAGTTTTAGCCTATTTTGGGCATTTTCATCTTGTTTTAACGTGGATTCTTGTAGATTAACCTTCTAGTTAATTAATATGTTGACTTTATCTACTTCTTCAATTTCTGTTGCTATTATGGCTAGCTAAACCCATTAGCTAGGGTTGTGGCTCAACCCTAGTATGGGTAATTAATGGGTGTGATTGTTTAATGCTTGAATGATGTTGGGTGTTTGATATTTGGGTTAATTTTATGTTTTAACTAGGATTTGGTGGTTACAAACACTAAGTCTAGCTTAGTGAGTCTTGACTCTTCTTGAGAAAGAGTGTCTATGACTCCAAAATTAACCCAACAAGGAATTAGGATGGACCCATGAGAATGGTAGTCCCAATTAACGGCTAAAACCTCGAGAGAGTAATTACCCAACTTGAACCATAAGTTGCTTGGCTTGTTAGCCTACCCAATTGGTCTCGAGAGAGTCAATTGGGCAAAATCACTCTTTTTACCGAGAGGTGTGAGAGTGAGTGCAATCGTGCAACAGTTATAGCATAAGCCCCATAATCATCATTCTTGTATTAGGAATCTCTACCCGTTAGTTGACCACCTAGGTAAATGCCACGACCCTAGTGCCTTTCTCTATCTTGCATACAACCTAGAATTAATATCTTAGCATAATTTAGTTATAATTAGTAGTTGTTAAATTGTAGTTGATAATCATAAAAATCCAAAAATGATAGAAGATCAATTAGAAGCAAACACGCATTTCTAGGCTAAGCAAATATCCAACTCCCTTTCTAGCTCCCTGTGGAAATTGACCCCGATACCACTATTGGGTAAAAGTATTAGCGCCCACTCTTCCTAAGGTTGAGTTCGCTGCACGATTGATCACTTTTTGGCGCTGTTGCCGGGGAGCTTACGGTGTTGACTATTTGTGTAGCTAGTTTTGTGTTTTGCTTCTCTTTCCTTCTTTTTACTAATTTTATTTGCGTTGATCCATCAGGTACACATGGCCCTAAACGGAAATGACCCTCTTGGCAATGCCTTGGCGGGGGAGGAGGTTGAAGATGTTGAGCAAGATGAGCTTCCGGTACCTCAAGTACCACAGAGAGGTCGAAATGCCAATGCTAATATACATGATAACAATCCTATTCCAGACCCTCCTCCGCCACCGCCAAGAGCGGTCCCAAGAGTTCTTCCTAAACAAGGGTACGCGAGTGCCATCGTTTGTCCCCGAATTCGGGCGGGGAACTTTCAAATAACAAATGTCATGTTGACCTTGCTCGAGCAAAGGATATTTTACGGGCGCCTCTGACCAAAATGCATACAAGCACTTGAAGGGGTTCGTAGATACTTGCTGGGGCAGCAAACAAACAAACGTGTCAGAGGATGCGTTGAGATTGAGGCTTTTCCCGTTTTCTCTTCGGGGCAAAGCGTTGGATTGGTTAGAAAGGTTACCAAATCATTCTATCACCACATGGGATGAATTGGTGGACAAATTTATTGCCAAGTTCTTTTCTCCAAGTCATATGGCGGCTCTTCGGGACGAGATTCTAGCCTTTAAGCAAATGCCAACGGAGCCATTGCATGAGATCTGGGAGCGATATAGAATAATGGTGAAGGAATGCCCTAACAACGACATGACTGAGGCGATGATCCAACAGACTTTCTATAGGGGCATCAACACCACAAATCAATGCATTGTGAACCAATTGGCCGGTGGGAACTTTATGAAACTTTCTTACCAAGAGGCATGTGATGTACTTGATGAAATGGCGAACACCTCTTCGGCATGGCAAAGCCGAGCGAATGTACCCCAAGGTGACCCCACGATCATCCATTTGCATAAGGAGTTGAGTGATCATGGCCAAGCTATTGCCGAACTTACAATAACAATGAATCAGTTGGCGAAGGCGCAATTGCAACAAGTACAAAACCCACGCCAAGTCAATGCAATGGAGAATGTTTCTATGCTAAAAAGGAGGCAAAGAGGGCAACAACAACCTCAAGGTAGCGGTGAGCAGTTTGACAACAACAACGATGGTGGTGGTTATTCGAATGAGTGTTTTGATGATCAAAGTGAGGAGTGCCAATATGTCAATAAATACCAAGAAAGTAGAGGAAATCAAGGAAATCAACAGTGGCGCCCCCAAGGAAATTGGGGCAATCAACAAGGAGGCGGCAATTGGAATAACAATAATCAACAACAGGGTGGCAATAATTGGAACAATAACAATCAAAACAACAACTGGGGTAATCAAGGTAATAAGCAAGGCAATTGGAATGGGAACAACAACAATTGGAACAACAACAATACCAATCAAGGAGGGTGGAACAATGGTGGTAGGGGGCAAGGCTTTCAAAGGCCCCCATGTTCCAACAACCAAACAATCCACCCCCCTTTCAGTCACAAGGGCCTAGTTCTTTTGGAAGTGATATGGGACGGATAGAAATGATGTTCGAGCAGATGATGAAATAGAACCATGATTCTGATGCACAATTGGCTTCGCATAACACATCTATCCGGAACCTAGAGGTGCAAATAGGACAAATCTCTCAAGCTTTAAATACCCGCCCAAAAGGTGCGCTACCAAGTGATACGGTAGTGAACCCGAAGGGGGGTAACAATCATGTGATGGCGGTTACAACTAGGAGTGGAAGAGGCGGTGATGTGCATGCCTCAGTTGAGAATCAAGTTGTGAATGATGAAATTGAGTTGCATGATGATGATGCACCTTTGAATGTTGACAATGTGGTTGAACCAATAGTGACTAATGATGTGCGGATTGATATTGATGATGAGGCCGGGGTAGAGACTCAAGATACCGTGAACCCGTCTAGGGAACACATTATTGATATACCCGAGCCGGCGGTGCCCAAGGCAAAGACACCCTTGCCTAGACAACCTCCACCATATCCTCAGCGGTTAACAAAACAAAAGAACGACAATCAGTTCAAGAAATTCATAGACATGATGAAGAGCCTCACAATCAATGTTCCTTTAGTGGAGGCGCTTGAACAAATGCCTGGGTACGCAAAATATATGAAGGACTTAGTCACCAAGAAGCGGTCTATGGAGTGTGAAACAATAAAGATGATGCACCAAGTTAGTGCGATTGTGCATTCTATGGCCCCGAAACTAGAAGATCCTGGAGCTTTCACTATTCCTTGCACTATCTGAAGTGCGGACTTTGCTAAGGCCCTATGTGACTTGGGGGCTAGCATTAATTTGATGCCGTACTCAGTCTTCAAGACTTTGGGAATTGGGCAACCTAGGCCAACCTCAATGAGACTTCAAATGGAGGATAGGTCGATGAAGAGGCCTTTAGGTATAATAGATGATGTGCTTGTGCGGGTGGACAAATTCATATTGCCGGCCGACTTTGTCATATTGGACTGCGAAGTGGATTTCGAAGTGCCTATTATTCTTGGAAGACCTTTCCGGGGAAGGCATTGGTTGATGTGGAAACAGGGGAGTTAACATTCCGTGTGGGAGATGAGAAGGTGGTATTTCATGTGTGCAAGTCAATGAGGCAACCCAATAGTACGGAGGTGTGTTCATTTATGGACATTGTCACGACGGTGATAGTGGATGACACAAGTGCCTTGATTAATGTTGAAGATCCTCTTGAAGCCGTGCTTCTTAACATGGATGCCAATGATGATGCCGGTGGAGTGGAGTGCGTGAATGCATTGCATGGAATGGGCTCATATTCATATGAGCCTAGGAAACTATCTTTGGATCTTGAAAATCGCAAAACTCCGCCAACCAAGCCATCAATTGAGGAGCCACCGGTGTTGGAGTTGAAACCACTTCCTCCACACCTCAGGTATGAATTCTTGGGCTCTAATTCTACTCTTCCAGTTATTCTTTCTTCTTGCCTTACTAACTTGCAGGTTGAGGCCACTGTGGAGGTGCTCCAAAAGCGAAAAAGGGCAATAGGATGGACTTTGGCGGACATCAGGGGGATAAGCCCCGCATTTTGCATGCATAAGATCATCTTGGAGGAGGATGCACGGCCATCTCTTGAACATCAAAGGAGACTCAACGAGGTGATGCAAGAAGTGGTAAAGAAAGAGGTTATCAAGTGGCTTGACGCCGGTGTGGTTTACCCGATCTCGGACAGTTCATGGACCTCTCCGGTCCAATGTGTGCCAAAGAAGGGTGACGGTAGTGACCAATGTGAGTTGATTCCTACTCGGACAGTTACGGGTTGGAGAGTGTGTATGGACTATAGAAAGCTGAACAAGGTGACAAGAAAAGATCATTTCCCACTACCATTCTTGGACCAAATGCTTGATCGTCTTGCGGGCCGAGCCTTTTATTGTTTTCTAGATGGCTACTCGGGGTATAATCAAATTCTCATTGCCCCAGAGGATCAGGAGAAGACAACCTTTACATGTCCTTATGGCACGTTCACTTTTTCGAGAATGCAATTCGGACTATGTAACACCCCAGCGACCTTTCAAAGATGTATGATGGCAATCTTCACCGACATGGTGGAGGATATCTTGGATGTATTCATGGACGGCTTCAGTGTGGTGGGAGATTCATTTGAAGAATATTTGGTGAACTTGGATAGGGTTTTGGCAAGATGTGAAGAAACCAACCTTCTGCTCAACTGGGAGAAATGTCACTTTATGGTGCAAGAGGGAATTGTATTGGGCCACAAAATCTCAAGGCAAGGAGTTGAAGTTGATAAGACAAAAATAGAGGTTATCTCAAGACTCCCTCCCCCTACTTCTGTCAAAGGGGTGAGGAGTTTTCTTGGTCATGCCGGGTTCTACCAGCGATTCATTAAAGATTTTTCAAAAATTGTGAACCCGCTTTGCAAGTTGTTAGAGAAGGATGTCAAGTTTATCTTTGATGAGAAGTGCATGGAGTCTTTTGAGCTACTGAAACACAAGTTGACAACAACCCCTATAATCACTGCACCTAAATTGGATTTGGCTTTTGAACTTATGTGCGATGCGAGTGATGTAGCGGTTGGGGCGGTGCTAGGCCAAAGAATCAACAAAATGTTCCATCCTGTGTATTATGCTAGCAAGACTATGAATGAGGCCCAGAGAAACTACATAGTGACAGAAAAGGAGCTATTGGCTATTGTGTTCGCGATGGAGAAATTTAGACCTTACCTTATGGGGGCAAAGGTGATCATACACACGGACCATGCAGCCCTTCGGTATTTGATGACTAAGAAGGATTCGAAAGCAAGATTGATGAGATGGGTACTACTCCTTCAGGAATTTGATTTTGAGATTGTGGATAGAAAAGGAAGTGAGAATCAAGTTGCCGACCATTTGTCCCGATTAGAGGAAGATGGGAGGCCAAGTGATGGTATTGAGATTAATGATAGGTTCCCTGACGAGCAGCTTCTTTCCGTTTCTATGTGTGAAATGCCATGGTTCGCGGACATCGCCAACTTCATTGTGACTGGTAACATCCCGTGTGAGTTCTCTTCCAACCAAAAGAAGAAACTCAAGCGGGATTGTTTGGATTTTTATTGGGATGATCCGTATTTGTTTAAAATTTGCACGGATGGAGTGATAAGGAGATGTGTACCGGAAAGTGAACAAATGAGCATATTGGAGGCTTGTCACTCTTCTCCCTATGGTGGTCATCACGGGGGAGTGAGGACAGCCTCAAAAGTTTTGAGTTGTGGCTTCTATTGGCCCACGTTGTTCAAGGATGCTAGTGAATTGGTGAAGAGTTGTGATGCATGTCAAAGAGCCGGCGGTATTTCCAAGAAGGATGAGATGCCCCTCAATACAATTCTTGAGGTGGATATTTTTTATGTTTGGGGCATCGATTTCATGGGTCCGTTCGTGAGCTCCTGTGGTAATACTTACATTCTCGTGGCGGTGGACTATGTTTCAAAATGGGTGGAAGCCATGGCTCTTCCCAACAATGAAGCCCGAAGTGTTGTAGCGTTTTTGAAAAAGAGTATCTTTACAAGATTTGGTACTCCTCGAGCCATTATTAGTGATGGGGGGTCCCATTTTTGCAACAAGGCTTTTGTTTCATTGCTTGCTAAGTATGGAGTTAATCACAAAGTGACCACCCCCTATCATCCACAAGCTAGTGGACAAGTGGAAGTCTCAAATCAGGAGATTAAGAGTATTCTGTCCAAAACGGTGAATGCCAATAGGACCGACTGGTCGAAGAAATTGGATGATGCTCTTTGGGCTTATCGGACCGCTTACAAGACTCCAATCGGTATGTCTCCGTATCGGTTGGTGTTTGGTAAAGCTTGCCATCTTCCAGTGGAACTTGAACACAAGGCTATGTGGGCATTGAGGAAGTTGAACTTGGAATGGGATGTTGCAGCAAATCTCCGAGTGGAGCAATTGAATGAGCTTGATGAGTTTAGATTTAATGCTTACAAGGACAAGATGAAGTACCTCCATGACAAGTATGCTCGAGGTAAAGAATTCAAGATGGGTGACATGGTTCTTCTATTCAACTCCCGGTTGAGTTATTCCTGGGAAAGCTCAAGTCTAGGGGGAGTGGTCCATTTGAAGTTGTTGGGGTGACCCCATTTGGTGCTATTGATCTCAAGAACAAAAATGGTGAAGTTTTCCGAGTCAATGGGATCGTGTGAAGCATTACTTGGGGAAGACTGATGATAGCCACGTGGTGGCACTCCTTCATTTGAAGTGATATTGTGGTAAAATATGTCGTGCCACGACGTTAAATCAGGCGCTTCTTGGGAGGCAACCCATGTCTTTTTCTTTCTTCTTATTTTTCTGTTGTAGATTAGGATTTTTCAACTCATGGTTTGTGAGATGTTTCAGGGTTGATGTTGGACCAGTGCAGGGCAAAAGTAGCAAAAATCTTAAGGTCTCTGAAGTTTTCCCACGCGGCCACGCACCAAAACAGTGCGGTCCGCGTAGGCTCGTGAAATGGAAGCTGAGTCTCTGAAGTTTTCTGCGCGGTCCGCGTGGCATTTTTGTGCGGTCCGCGCGTGAGAAGCCCAAAATGCATACTCTCTGCAGTTTCCCACGCGGCCGCGCACCAAAACAGTGCGGTCCGCGTGGGTTGTTCAGGCAATTAAGGGTGCTGGAAATCCAGCGCGGTCCGCGGCCATTTCTGCGCGGCCGCATTGGTGGGTAAGTAATGGGTCCCACATTATTTTCTATAAATAGAGACCCTAGGCTTCATTTTAACCTTTTCGCTAATTTTCTACCTGAGCTCTCAAATTTTCACTGTGCATCAAAACAACAATTTGCTTCAAGTAGTTAAAAATTTCACAACCCCTGGTAACATTCCTCACTAATCTCATTCATAGTTTATTTTATTTTATTTTATTTTGTTTCCTGATAGTATAACTTCATATTTTCTTCTTTCTCTCTTAGTTTTACCTGTTGGGGTAGATTTTGTGTGTTTATGTGAAACAATGGGCATGATTTCTTGATTATTAACTGAGTAGGGACAACTAGGACCCATAATTTGAGCAAATAAATTGACTTAAATGAAAATCCCCGTACTCAATTCATTGGTTGCCCTACGCGGCGGCGCATCATTTCTGCGCGGTCCGCGCCAGTCTAGGGCGGCCGCGGTCCAAAACTGTGCGGACCGCGTCGGTGAGATTCAGAGAGTGGTGTCTCTGGAACATCTTAAGCGCGGTCCGCGCTCCAGTTTTACGTGGTCCGCGTTACCTAGCGCGTCCGCGTGGCTCTTTTGCGCGGTCCGCGCCCCTTCTATTCTGCACCCCTGTTTCTAAACCATGCTTTAAACTGTACCATCCAATTCACTGCATATGCTTCAACTAACAATGTTAGACTTTTTCTTTGCAGATCATGGTAAAGCAACGAGGAGGAAAAGAACAACAACCCGGGAGGGGTGGCTCCTCCCGAGGGGGAAAAGCAAAGCGGGTTGTCAAACTCACTCCCCAGACTCGGGAGAATATAAAAAAGACCCGCAAGATAATACGGGAAGCTGATAGAGCTGCCTCCCACTCTTCTGGGAGTGAGTATGCCCCATCCCGGAGTATTACTTCTGAATCTGCTCCAACTCACATGTCTCTCTCGCTCCAATTGCATGACTCTCCCTCAGCTTCACCTACCTCCAAGGGACCAGCTGATAAAAGCCTCAAAAAACTGGTGAATGTAGTTTTGGACTCGTGTGATGAGTCCAAAGATAGAAGTGAGGCACAATACTGCACCTCCCCCACAACTTCATTATCTGGGGAAAGTGCAGGATATGGCGAGGGGGGTGAGCCCCAAGTTGGTGGTGTTGAGAGAACAAGGAAACCGGAAGCATGGGCTGATAGATTTGTAAGTGAAATAGCCTTCCACAGATTCCGAGAGTGCTGGCCCAAAAGAAAATTGATTCCGGAAAGGCAATTTATTGACTCTGATCTTCTTCCTCTAAACCCACATGTGCAAGCACAATTCCATACTAGAGAGGGTTTGGGGTTCTCAAGGAACGTTGCATAGTCGCAAATGAACATATGGTGAAAGAATTTTACTGTAATGTTTATCATGTAGTGAAAGATTCAAATGTGACATAAGTGAGGGACAAAGTGGTGATGTTTGATGGGAAGTCTCTAAACGAATTTTTGGGGTTCAACGAAGAGGACGAAACCCAATACTTAGAAAAGCTGGCAATGAAAGAAGAGGTTCGCCCGTGGTTGGCCCAGCACTTGGCAGCTTCGGGCACTGTCCCAGTTTGGTTGAATGCAGGAGAGAAGATTTTGAGAAACACGTTCAGTTTTGAAGCAAAGGGGTGGTTGACCTTCGTGTGTAGTAGGCTTTACCCCTCTACTCATGATCACACAGTTCCTATTCCTCGTGTAGTGTTAGTGGCTTCTATTATGGCTGGTTTTCCTCTGAATGTGGGCAACATCATGTCAAGAGTGATTTCTACGTTCGGGCAGGAGACCAACACAAACTACCCCTTCCCGAACACTCTTTCCCTGTACTTCAGAGAATTGAAGGTAAAGAAGAAGAGATTTGATGTCCAGGTAGATCCAGTGGCCCCCTACTCATGATACAGTCAGTTGGGTCCCGACAACCCAAAGAGGTCCAAAAAGCCTCAGGCATCCACTTCCACCGCACTTGGCCAGTCTGTTATTGAGCAGTCCACTGAGCCTTCCATCATCCCTGCTACCAGTGAGACATTGCCTTAGGGCCCTTCTTCTATTGCTAGTCCATCTACTGCAGCAGACCCGGATGTCCCTTCATCGAAGACTCACAGGTTCACTGCCCACCAGCTTGCTCAGTCTCTAGCCAGTTTGAACAACTGGATGTCAGCTGCGACATCCAAGTTGTCAAACTTGGCCACTGTAGTTCAGGCACAGTCAGCCCCTTCCACAGTTGAGATCCCTCCTTCTATTGAGGAGACACTGAAGAAGATCCTGGCCAACCAGGAAAAGATGATGGAGACACAGAATGCCTTGGCTAAGGCAGTTGGAGCACACAGCACAGCATTGGGTAAACTAGCTAGGGAGCACAGGAAATTGAGGAAGCAAAAGGCCTCCAAGGAGTCAGTGATGAAGTTGAGGGAGGATGTGGATAAGCTTTTGGCGGATCAGATGCCACTTGACTTACTCTTCGGGGAGCCAACTGTAGATCCAGCAGCAGTTCAGCCACAGCAGGAGGAGACTCCCAGGCCGAGGAAGAAGAGGAAACTCCCTAGCACTGAGGGAGTTGTGATAGAGGTGGCCCAGGTTCATGAGGGTACATCCAGTGTTCCACCGGTGGTTCAGCCTGTCCTTGATCCAGCTCATGTCCCAGCAGCACAGCAGCAGCAGGTTGGAGACCAGTCTGAGGTCCCGGCTACTACAGAGGATCCAGGGACGACAGGAGACCCCACGCATGTGGACTAGGCTTGAGGGGCCTTTCTATATCCTTTTACTCTGTTTTTGAGCTTATCTTGGTAGTTGGCATTGGGGACAATGCCAGCTTTTATTCGTGGGGGTGCGCCCTACCATTTTGATTCTGATACACTGGATGACTGTATATATTTATTTCATTTCTAGTCTATGTTTTGGATTGTCTCTGATTTTTAAATAGTTGTCCTGTATATAACTTTTAACTTTGGCTACTTTTAGACTCTTATGTATATATTCATCCCGTTGTATATTCTACTCCCCATTGTACATATTCATTGGGTTTTTCTATTTTCGTTCAAATTTTTCGTTTTCGGCTTAGTAGTGAGGCTCGTAGCCTTTTGTTTTGGTTTTAGTGTTTTCAATAAGCCCTTGATTTTCTTAATGCCACGGTTCTTTCCAAGGGTAGTGTGTTGTGCGAACCGGGTGGCTCTTCCCAATGATAGATGGCGTGACAACCTTCTTAAGGGTTTGAGTCCGTTTTTGATTTTTCTTCTTTTGATTTTCAATATTTTGTAGTTAAGAGGACCTCAGGCAAGCTTCACTTGGGCCTAACACATTTGCCTTTGATCCCATGGTCAAAGACATAATGTTGTGTTTAGGATGGTGAAAATTGTGGCCTTGAGACTCTTGTGTTGACCAAACAATCATCATATGGTCGTGTGGGGCCATTGTGCGCTTGAATTGGAACTAAGGTCGTTGTGGGCCATCAACTCGATGTCTTTAGCAATCCCTGAGTTTGTGTGGTGAGGATTTGAATTGTGAGTCTAAGCTCCAAGCCGATGGTCTAGAACTTGCCCTGAATATTCGTTGAGGCGAAATCATAGGTGAAACTTGACTTGAGAAGTGAATATAGGCCCTCCTTGGTCCGAACTTCCAAATTTGAATAATTTCCATGACCTACCAATGAAATGATCCCTAGTTCAACCCTTTTGAGCCTTAAACCTTCTTCTTTCATGAAACAAAGCTACAAGCCTATACCCGTTCTCAATGAGACCCTCTCTTGGCACCCAAATCTTCCCTTGAGCAATGGCAAATATCTATGTTTGGGGGTTGAGACAAGAAAGGCATCAATGCGGTAAAGAGGCACAAAAGCAAAAGAAAAGGGAGGCAATGAAAAAGAGAAAAAGACAAAAAGAAATACAAAAGTGAATAAGAACCGGAAAAGGGGATTCAAAGAAAGCACAGTGAAAAAGGTTGTGTAAAAGTAGAAAAAGGAAAAGGTTTGAATTGCAAAAGAAAGAGTGACAATGTGTCTCTCTAACCCCTTGAAAGAATTGAAAGAAGTGAAATACTCAAATAAGTCAAAAAAAGTATGCCATAATGAATTAAAAGAAGTGCTAAAGGGAAGATTGAGCCTAAATGAACAAAAACATGTCCTACCTTCACCCAAAAGCCTTCACAATGACTCCTCAAAAGCCCTATATGATCTTGAGTTGAGGGAAGCCTACATTAGTGGATACTTACATAAGGGGCAAGCATATGGTACCTAAAGCTGAACTTATGACCTTCTTTGTCAGAGAAATGAGTGAAAAATCCATCAACCTCGGGTTGTGTGTCATTACTCTAAAACGTGAGGTTCACTTAGGGAGAGTTGAGGATGTGTGAGTTTGGGTTCCACAAAGACCAAGGTATTTGAGAAAAGCGCCTTGATGAAATGAGTCAACCCTTGATGCTCTCGTGTCACATTCGATCCATAGTTCTTAAAAGATAAAAAATGTGTTAATGATGCATTTGTATTCAGGGCAATTGTTAGTCCCAATTGATGCGTGATGAGGTTTCCTTAGGATAAGCTGGAATTACTTGGATGTTTCCTTTCTAGGGGTGGGTCTTCTTTTATTTGCTTGAGGACAAGCAAAGGTTTAAGTTTGGGGGAGTTGATAACTGTGATTTTTACACGTTTTATGCCCATACTTACCTATGCTTTATGTATGAATTGTCATAAAATAGACCCAGAATGCTTACAATGTGCGCTTGATTGCAGGTTTGAGCGACAAGATGACGAAAGTCAAGAATCGGCTCGAAACGGAGTGAAACCTGCTCAAGTGTCAAAAATCATTGAAGTAGGGACAGGAGGACCTAGCGCGGACCGCACTGATTTGCTACGCGGCCGCGCTAGGAGATTCAGAGAGCACCCATTTCAGGAGTCACCGCGCGCGGTCAGCGCTCTTTTCTACGCGGTCAGCGCTGGAGTCCACGCGGTCGCGCTGCATTGTTGTGCGGTCCGCGCTCATTAGCCTGCACGGCCGCGCTACCTCTTTGTGCGGTCCACGCCCTCAGCTTTAGAAGTGAATGATCGAAGGCCCAGACCCCTACGCGGCCGCGCTGCATTTCTGCGCGGTCCGCGCCAACCCCACAGGGGTATTTTTGTCCGATTTTTCTGGCATATTATAAATAGAATATTTTATTATTTCTAGGTTAAGTTTTAGACATCAGATAGCAGCAGCACTCGTGAGACAAAAGTTTTAGCCTATTTTGGGCTTTTTCATCTTGTTTTAACGTGGATTCGTGTAGATTAACTTTATAGTTAATTAATATGTTGATTTTATCTACTTCTTATTCAATTTCTATTGCTATTATGGCTAGCTAAACCCATTAGCTAGGGTTGTGGCTCAACCCTAGTGTGGGTAATTAATGGGTGTGATTGTTTAATGCTTGAATGATGTTGGGTGTTTGATATTTGGGCTAATTTTATGTTTTAACTAGGATTTGGTGGTTGCAAACACTAAGTCTAGCTTAGTAAGTCTTGACTCTTCTTGAGAAAGAGTGTCTATGACTCCAAAGTTAACCCAACAAGGAATTGGGATGGACCCATGAGAATGGTAGTCCCAATTAACGGGTAAAACCTCGAGAGAGTAATTACCCAACTTGAACTATAAGTTGCTAGGCTTGTTAGCCTACCCAATTGGTCTCGAGAGAGTCAATTGGGCAAAATCACACTTTCTACCGAGAGGTGTGAGAGTGAGAGCAATAGTGCAACGGTTATATCATAAGCCCCATAATCATCATTCTTGTATTAGGCATCTCCACCCGTTAGTTAACGGCCTAGGAAAATGCCACGACCCTAGTGCCTTTCTCTATCTTGCATACAACCTAGACTTAATATCTTAGCATAATTTAGTCATAATTAGTAGTTGTTAAATTGTAGTCGATAATCATAAAAACCCAAAAATGATAGAAGATCAATTAGAAGCAAACTCGCATTTCTAGGCTAAACAAATAACCAACTCCCTTTCTAGCTCCCTGTGAAAATTGACCCCGATACCACTATTGGGTAAAAGTATTAGCGCCCACTCTTCCAAAGGTTGAGTCCGCTGCGACCTAATCAACCACCCGCAGCACACGGACTCCGCGTCTTGTTCATTTATTTTATCCTTTCTATTTTATATTCCTGACGTATATTGTAGTAGTATTGTACTTTCTAGTAGATACTCATGCACTTGTGATACCGGGTTTTGGGGATTTAGATTTTTCTTTTGGTTGTATTCTGCTTGATTAACCTGATTATATTTTTGCTTCATTGGAAAATTTAAAAATAATAATATCTATATTTCCTATAAAAACG
The DNA here is from genome assembly GCF_001879085.1 of Nicotiana attenuata. Lineage (NCBI taxonomy): Eukaryota > Viridiplantae > Streptophyta > Magnoliopsida > Solanales > Solanaceae > Nicotiana > Nicotiana attenuata. The sequence goes on along the minus strand of NW_017671968.1, from coordinate 79,374 downwards.
AACAATTTCCGCTCTTTATTTCTCAAATCGTTTTGAAATGCATTTAGGATTAAATATTGTTGTGTTAATTTAATTGTTGGCTTACCTAATGACGATGTTGGGCGCGGTTTCTACCACGGTTTGAGGCAGATATTTCCTACCGGCGTGAGGAGCATGTTGAGTATTGCGATTCTCTACTGGATAGGATCATGTGAAAGGCTCCTGGCTACTCGAGTATGTAGTTGGACAGTGACCGAGAGCTAATTATGAGATTCTCCTACTTTTCATATGATGGCATGATAGATGTGGTGTGTTGTGTGGGATTAACATTTGCATGTGCAAGTTCACGGTTCAGTTTTGAATGGAAGGTCATGATTTCTTAGACAACATGGACAGTTTCATATATCTAGATGAATGTTATTACTACTTGGTATTGCCTGAGGAGAGTGTACATTCAGAAGGCGCAATGTGCTTTGACTTACGGAGGCTTCATTGGTATTGTGGTACTCACCTAGTTGATCGACTACTGATATTTAGATTTTTACTATGTGGCACGGAAGAATTATAGAAGTATTCCTCATGGGATGATCGTGTATGGGAGATGTGTTAGACATTCGGGCAGTGGAGTTGGGATCAGATATGGTAATTCATTTGTTCTATGGATTTGGAGACTGGGAGTTCTCAAAGCAGATTATTTCATGATTGTGGATTGTGAAAATGTGGCCAAAGCTAACCAGATGATAGTATGTGTTATGGTTAGGTCGTTCTGGACTTTTGGAGGGCTATTTGTCCATCCGGGGATGACTGGAGTTGATTTGGGGGTCCATTGGTAGGCCCAATGAGGATGTGTATTCTACATCGAGTCGGATTTGTTGACTCCGAACTGCTATTGTTGAGGGATGTGTCATTCGATTAGAATTGATTTTATTCGTATCTGATATGTTCTATAAGTTACTCTTACATGCTACGAGGGGTTATGATTCGTTGGCTATATGCACACATGATGCGGTTCTATTTGGTCCTTATAGCGGAATTTGAGCGAGATGGGTATTAGGGTGTTGAATGATTGAATGCGCATTAGTTATGTTCTTTCTGGACTGTGGTATGGTGTTGTTTACTTCTCAGTGGTTATAGTCATGCACTTTCGGTACTAGACGTCAAATTGTGTATGGTTGTTGATTTTGAGCCTTGTGACTTGAGGTATTTCATGTGGGCTAGTGTTTTGATGGGGTCACACATTGCAGCGGAGTTATAGTGGGATATGATCCTTTGTGTTAGATGCATGTGTCATGGTTTCACTATGTATGATGGGTTCGTAGCATTTCAGTTGTGGTGATACTTGTTGAGCTTGCAGGACGGTTCTCTCATTTGAATCAATTCCATTTTTAGGTACACTTGAATTGTTGCTTATCGGTGCACGGATTGCACAGGTTGTGGTTCTAAGTAGTATTGGTGTGGCATGTCAATAGAATAGTTGTGCTTGATGAGCTAAGGTCATTGGACCTAAAATGGATACTATCGGATTTGATTACAGTGCGTTTGGAGGAATAACATCGGGAGTCAGCTTAGGATTTGGCTTTGGTTCTGATTGGACGAGGGAGGGCTCCATGACTTGTTGATTTGATAAGTGGTTATGATTTTCTGCATGTTTCTTTCATCATCAGCAGTGTACGAAGATTTTATAACGGGGTTTTGCTTGATATGAGGTTTATAACCGGTATTGGGTTATTTTGAGCAACTACTGTGATCGGAAGTTATTGCTATGAGCATTTGAGTTACGTGGTATATCATGTGATTGTGTCTTTGGTGATGGTTATGGCTTGATGATGCTTGTTCAGACTTAAACGGTGTGTAGGTGCGACATTCGGGTCATATAGGAATTTTCGAATGTTGGAAACTGGATTCTAAGGCTTACGAACTAAGGTTAAAGTAATGATCTTCAGTTATGATGTGTTTTCATGCTTACATAGATTGGGGTGACGTGGGATCACCCCCTTGTATATGCACGGTAAGGTTATATGATGGTTTGATAACTTTGGAACAACTCTTGGCACGTTCGAGGATGAACATATATTTAAGTGGGGGAGAATGTAGCGACCCAACCGGTCGATTTGAGCATTTGCACTTCGCCCAGTTGTTTGAGGGCATGAGTAGCTCCGTATGATGTATCATTAGCAAATGAGCTCCAATTTTTATTTTTATTGAATCATTAGATTTGTATCATAATTATATAGCCATAGCAAAAAGAATCATTGAATTTGGACAACGTATGAGGCATTTATGGTCATTTTACTAAGAATTGGGTTGCCAGATTTTTCAAATTAATTACGAAATCGTAACTACACTATTTTCAAATATTGAAACCAACATATCTCCTTCATTATAAGGTCAAATGGAGTGATTCAAAAGCCTATCTTGACTGAATTTTTACAAGGAATATATTGGAGGCATCAAAAGCAAGTTTTGGGATCGTTTAGAATGGGAACGAGGTAGAACAACTGGGCAGAAATATTAAATATCGAGAATTTATTCATTTTGTCATATTTGGAGCTATGGAGCTCGGATTGGGACGATTTTTTAAGCAATTTTTTACCATATGGATTGGGGTAAGTGTTCTCTACTCAGTTTTGATTATATTTCGTAAATCTATCTTCATTTTTGGTAATTGGATTATGAATTTTAAAGAGAGAAATTGGAGATTTTTGTCTAAAATTTCATAAAATAAATTTTTGAGTTGTGAACATCGATTCGGAGTCGGATTTGAGTGAAACTAGTATGGTTGGACTCGTAACTGAATGGTTGTCGGATTTTTTAAGTTTTGTCAGATTTCGAGGTGCGGGTGTGAGCACGTGATTTTTGTCTCACCTGAATTGCTCCTACAGAATCCCAAAATTTAGAATTTTTCCTTTTAATTATTTGTTAATTTTAGGAATTATCGTAGAATTTTCCTGATTGTTGCATTTTTATGTGCATTTTTAATTCATAAAAATACAAAAATATATTGCATTTGCATTTAGGATTTAATTTTACGTTTTTAGATTAATTGGTAAAATAGTTTGTTTCATAAAAATGGAAAAAATCACAAAAATAATTATTTTTGCATTTTTTAATTTTTAGTTTTGAATTTTGGTAGTTTTTTCTTTAATTTGGTTTTTAATTAATTGTGGTAATTATTAGTTAAAGTTAATAGATTCAATGTGGTAGGATTAATTTGATTTAGGAATTAGTTTAGGTTTTATTTTTTAATTTTAAAGAGATTAAAAAGAGTTTGAAAATAAAAAGAAAATTGAATTGAAAGAGAAAGGAAAACAAAGAGGAGAGTCTGAATTGGGCTAAAAACCATTTAAATTCTCCCCAAGCCCAAAGATTCTACACTGAAGCCCATCGAAATTGGCCCAGGATTCCGTTCTTTTACCCGGTCCAGTCCCCCTTGTCCCAAAAATCAAAGCGACGTCGTTCGAGAGATGTTAGATCTGGGCAGTTGATTTCTTTCAAACCAAGGAACACCCCTGTATTTTTGAAATAATTGTCCGAATAACCTTGTATCTATGTACTTCGACCCTTTCCCTTCACCTTCAACCCTAGACCCGCCGCCCTAAGCTTCTTCACCATCTCCGGCCGGCGGCGGAGCTCCAACCACCACCAAAATCCAGCCATGCAACCATCACCCCTCTTTGCATCCTAATCCACCATCCACGATCATCGAATCATCACGAAATTGAACCCATCTTAGATCTAAGGAAGAGAAACAAATGACACATAAAAAATTTTGATTCCTTCAAGCTTCAAAGACCGTTTAGGGCATAAATTGATGATTCTCTTTGATTTTTGGCAAGAACCAGCAAGGAACACCAATTTCGGTCCGAAATCGGAATAAAAAGGGGCCGTTCAAAGCGAGTTTTCTCCACGCCATGCCTTTCATGTCCTCCGTTAGGTAATCTCTTTCCTTTTTTTCCTTTTCTGTTCTCATTCTCTGTTTCTCATCGTCATCTTTTTCTGTCCTCTTATTTTCATTTTCCTTTTTAGTCTGTTAACAGACTTCTTTTGATTGCATGTTTAGGCTCTTAGCAAATTTCTGTTATTAATTTTAGGTTTTCTGTTATTTAGTGTTAATCAGTCTTCTTCTTTTCCTTTTCTTTCGTGTTAGTTTTGGATCAAAGAATTTCTGTTTTCTTTTTCTTTTGGGTCGAATCCGTTTAGGTCTTGTGAATTTGAACTTGGTTCTTTAAAATCAAAGGCCTAGAAAGAAAGGATTCAAATGGGTTTTCTTTGTAAGTCAGATTTGGGCTAAGCAATTGGGTCAAACTGACCCGTGATTTCTGGGTAATTAGCAGGGGTTTAAGGGGTATTCTGGGTAATTAGCATAGGGAATATTTCAGTAACAGACTAGGAAGCTTCTAGGAAGCTGGGATTGGGGTTAATTTGAAAACTTGATTTCTGAACTAGGGGTATCTAAGCTAAAACAAAAATTGCAAAAGGTTTTAAAATGCAAAATTGAATCCCTTTAGGCTGCCCTAATACCTTGCCTATAAAAGCATCTTTACTTCACTAGCAAGTCAGAAATTAAGAGAAGAAAGATCCTGAAAACTGAAACGGCTGCTTTTCTTTGAAGAATTCTGAAATAACCTTGAATTCCCTGCATTTCTTTGCTGAAAACAGCTTAAATTCTGTTTTCTGATCCTCTTTATTAGCTAGAATTTCTGAAGAACTTCACATTTCTGCACCTGAGTTAAAATGGATTGAGCCTTGGATTTTTAAAAGTTTTGGTTTGAGTTTTTGTTGTTTTGTTTACTGTTCCATTACTGTGGTTGGAGCTGATCCCTTTTGATGCTTCTCATTGTTGATCTACTGCTGCTGTTTGTTTCTTCCTAATCTCAAAACTGAGTCTGGTCCTGTTTTTGCTATATTCAGGTACATGCTCCTGAGCCTCAATTGTTTTGTGAAGTTGATTTGAAGAATGAAATTAAAAGCATGAATTTAAAGCATAACATTAGTTTATTTTGTTGATTCAGTCGTGTTACTTTGATTTGTTTTTTTTTAACTTGATGTGCTACAATGTCTAATTGAGTTCTGGCTTGGATAAGTGAGCTTTTACTATTGTATCTAATTTGGGACCGTCATGAAAACTGGGAGAACAATTTGTTTGGTAGAATCAGCAGTTTAGGCTCTACATTCCATCATATTAAAGCTTGTAATGTGGACTGCATTGGACATTTTCTGCTATGTAGTTCATTTAAATTGTTGTCACATGTTGGTGGTGTTTGATGCTGCGATGTTCATGAAGTTGGGTGGCTGAATGTTTCTCTTAAGTTTAGTATGTATAAAATCATGTTAAGAGAAAAGGAAATGATCTAGGTTGCTTCAAAGGGTAAAAGCATGCATTGATCTACTTTTGGATGGCATGTTGAATATGTTTAAACTTAGAATTGGTATTCAGAATGCTCAATCAGTCGGTGTGGGTATGAATGGTTAAAATGCAGAAGTAAGAATGTTAATCCAATGTCATGTTTCATATAGCCTTGTTGGGTCTGCATTCCAAGTGGTTTGGTATCATGGATTAGGTTCCGAAGTTTTGGCTTATAGCTGACCCAGCTGATGAGTGTCCTATCT